>NW_025765603.1:675000-775000 GCF_003918875.1 Haliotis rubra | reverse complement strand
AAGTTCCCTTTATATCATATAACAATCGAATGGTGTCTGAAAACCAGTTCTAACCCGGATCAATTTACCCTTTAATCTTACAACTGTCAGTTAAAGCAGTTATGAACGTCATGTGAAAGAAAACAAGAATTGTCTTACTTGGTCTCCGTTGGTCAACTGGAATCTGTATATCTGAAAGAAACGAAGAATACTAAATCTTTGACTAAGGCTAAAGGATACTTACTAACGTGTGTATTATTGTGAACAGGTACAAGTTCTCCAAGTGCTATGACCACAGTGTATCTAGTTTGTTATGTTATTATGCAACGATGCGTTAACATCTGTACCACTTGGGGTGAATCCCTTTCTCCCCCCCCCCTCTCTCTCACACACACACTCTCTCCCTCACACACACGCGCACACAAAATTCTCCCTATCTCTTTCTCTCTCACACACACACAAAACATCCCTGATATCTTTCACTCTCTCCATACATTTATCTCAGCTGTACAGTGAAGTGCGTCATCATTTGCCTTACCCATATCTCTGAGAATTGCCCGAAACGAGAAGTCTGAAAGATATAAAACGTAACCCATATGAACACATAGAAAGATGAATGATAAATGATCTAATGACATAATAACATATTTAGGTTTCGTGTAATCCTGTGAAATGCACCATTCTACCAGAATCCGCAATAACACACAGAAACAATCATATGAATAACTTAACGCAGGAAACCTTATTATTCTTAGCTCTTTAAACAAATTACATCAGAATGATATTACATGAAAATCATTACAAAAACATTTACATTGTCAATGACTACATGTTCTTTTTATTCAGATAGTTTTTAGAGACGATGCTGACCGTGGCAAATTACATATTTACAGGAGCTCTGTACGGTTCAAACTAATTTCTGTTTCAAATATTTTGAATTGTTATCGGGTTTTTTGGGGTGACTAAAAAATTACAGAATGTCATAATTTGTGTAAAACTGATTGTATGGTCTTTACGTCATATTTAAACAATAAATGTTTTGCCACGTAAGCCATGACCAAATTAACTCCATGAACTTGTTTTTCATTTTCCGTATAATCTTTGTTGCAATTTGCAATAAACCTTTCTCTGAGACAGATTTATTCTAAGTTCCCATGTATAACAGTTTTCACATAACACACCCACGGCACTACGACTACTGGCTATCTGGTAATAATCTGAATAATACAACACTAAAACAAACGTATGTACATTTTATTTTATCAAACAGCGATCTTAAATCCCTTGTCTGCGAGCAAATAAAGCGCAAAACAAAAGGCATTACCTGTTTCATCAGGTCCAATTATGAAGTCTGAAATGAATTTAGAGAGTGAAATTAGTTTTACGCCATTTGGGAATAGAACCCGGTCTTCGGATTGACGAGCAAACACTTTACCCACTAGGCCAACCGCCCTCTATAATGGGTAAACTAATACTTTTATACTTACAAAGGTCGTTGTCATGTATGTTTAACCCACCAGACTATCAGAGTTTATCTCTCTAATACAATTTACAGAATTCACAACACCAAAAACAATGTTTAATGTACGCAAATTTAACACGCAGGTGACCTCTCCCCACTGATGTTCTGAATGGCTCCCATCTTCAGTAAACATACCTCTCCGATAGTCAAGTTGCATCAGTCTGCCCCTTCTTGGTCCCGAGTTCGAGTCCCTACCCGAGATACCGTCACTAATGACACACAGGGTCAAGGTCACAAGCAATAAGTATTTCCTCCACATCCCAGCGTTTTGACGTTGAAATGTCTGAAGAAACATTTTCCAATTGGAAATTTAGATGTTAAACACAGATTAACCGCACCAGGCTTTGCGGCTCATGTGAGCCATTGTGCAATACTGTACAGAGAGAGCGAAAGCTATGGAAGATAGTAAACCGAAGTCTTTTCGCACATCAGATAACCTTACAGAAATTAAATTAACAAAAAAAATGACTGAGATAGCGACTGACTGACAACTTTCTATTTATGTATCATCCCTACTCTAGGGTTGCACGGTATTACCGGAATACTGGTATATCGCAATATGCTTTTCAAGGGATACAATATACAATATATAGTATTGCAATATTTCTGCTGTATATTGGGTAAAGAACATTTATGTTTTTTGGTGATTATCTTTATGGTTTAAATTAAAATCTACACAAATTTTTATTCACAACAAATGTGTTCCTTCGTTATAAAATTACAAAACGGCATACTGTAATACAATGAATTGTATAAAAAAGAAAATAGAATCCATGACTATGCCATCTAAGTTTGAGATTGTTGTTATCGGAACCATGACCATGTACTTTTAGGGACTTAAAATGTAGAAAATCGGATCGACATGTACAATTAGTGTCACTTACTGTCGAAACTTAAGTTCCCAATATATCTCAATACATACAGCAATACGGGCTCCTGAATCGCAATATATTGCCTCTCTGTCCAGTAAAATAGTTCTGTTTATGCTTTCTTAAAATCAATAAAGGAAACGAATAAGAATGTTGATTTCTCCGTAGTTTTACCTGCTATGGAAGAAAGCATTTGAATATGATCTGTGGCGGACCTTTCCCCCGGAAACCATTTTGCGCATCTTGCAACATATTATTGATTCTGTCCAAGATTTACGCCTACAGATGCCACAACGCAGCTTGTATATTGGGGCTATGCCAGGTCTTCAGTTCAGGATCACAATTATTATCACCTAAGACTATATTAGTGTCAATCTGTTTAAAGAAACGTTTCAACAAATTCCAAATATAGTATGACTACTGTAAATAACACATTAGACCTAAGACCAAACCGTGGTCACGTTAAAGTGTTTTATGTTGTGTGGCAGATTGTAGGGTAAACCACAAGAGGAAAAACACAGATTTGAGTGTGGAAAATGTCACAAAATTGTTTTTTAAAAATCTGTTTGTTTTAGTTTATTCAGTCTAATATATAGAAAATGGTATACATGCAGTTGTGTATGTGCCAATTTACTCTCAGTACATGATCTACCAGTTGTGAAGCTGTCATTTAGCTGAAGTCTGATACATCTCTTTCCCAAATGGTCAACATACCAATGTTTTGTTTACTACAGAGCAGTTACCTCCCTTACATACAGTAAACAAGGTCTTTACACAGCAAATGAACACAGCAGCCTATTGAGGCTACATTGTCGCCAAGCTGAATATACAGTGAACGTACTGAGTAACCACACTCCTCTCTCTCATTACTGCCTTAAACTTCTCTACAAATGTCAGTGATGGCAGAGTTTCAATAAATCTATAACAACAAAGTACATCAAATATCACACGACATAAACAATAGCTTGGAACAATAAAAATATGAACCTATAATTATTCATAAGACCCATCGACCTTTTAGAAAACTATTACAAACAGACCACGGGGCATACTAGTTGTGTTATGACGGAGGCGAAATAAGCGAGCCATAGTTGTGTGTCCGGGTTCAACGTCATCATCAGCCTGTATTTATAGCCATGATGCCAGGTGTTCACCAAAAGGTGAGCTTATCTTGTCCCATTGGTGGTACCTGTGACAAACACATGCAAGGTCATGTCAAGTGTTCACCTGAATCAGACAACAACATCGGAACAGAATATAATGTCTTTGTGCACCTAATAAGAACGTGTGTACAATCAAACATACCAGTAGAAGGACAACCTCAATATCACAACTCCACGTGTCCGCCTCACGATGATTGTATCCCAAGGCTAAACTAGCACGTCAATACCGGTATCTTATGGCGAACTTGCGTGTGTAATATTATACCCACTAGAGTGACACTTGTTATTCTTCGTGGAACTGGCCTGGTTACTCTATACTGTTTGAGACACGGCAACGATAAGGCTGATCACTTGGCTGTTTCCAACATGTATTGTCAGTCACGTGACAGTCAAGTGAACTATTTATTTTCCGTACTTTCCATACAGCGGATAGAGGGATTTGAGTGCACATAATACTTCGGGACAGTTTGCGTCAACATTGAAAGAAAAAAATATCCTCCAGGGTAAATTCAAATGTTGAGTGGACCAAATATATATTCTCGTGTGCGTATTGTTCTCGTGTGCGTAAAATGACAAGCATGATGATTTGTGACATTTCGGTTTTTATGGTTTTGATTTTATGAATGAGTGGATTGGGTTTCACACTGATTGTCAACAGCACGTCAGTTATATCACGGCGGAGGTGAAGCAGTCACAGATGTTTACCACTTAGTAAATACTAACGCTTCATCCAATCATTATGAGGCATGTTTGACTCAGACGTAATTATAGATTACATTATTTATGACGCATATTAAAAGCAAAGGATATTATCTCGGAAAAGAGAAATCTTAAGTAAATATTAGTGGCCTTAACATATAATTATATCTCACTTGTATTACGGAAACTACCGATAAATAGTCGTCACATGACACGTGATGTGACGTCATAGTGGAGAGATGACGTGAAGACGATCAAACGTACTGTATCGCTTGCTCACCGAAGGGCTTCGATGACACCCAATGTACACAGACGATAAATACGCAGTGGGAATTTCTCAATGAAAGTAAAACATGTTATGACGTGTTTAGATAAATATTTAGACTCCTCAAAAATGAAACCAATGGGAATATATGCAAACTCTTAAATGAACTGTGTAGGATGTGACGAATCGCCACACCTGTCGCTAGCCTGTGGTTGAGGTTCTACATGCTGGCCGTATGTTTCTGGCATGGAACAAAGTTCTGCACAGGGTATCCAGTTTGATGTCAAGGCGGACAGATTTCTGCATTTCTGTTTCATGAAATACAAATTCGGACTGTATACAGATATATAACAGAAACAGTTTGTCGAGGCTGGTCGTTCATTGTCAGCCACCATGAAGACTAGTTCCCTTAGGCCCCTTTGTTTTGTCAAGTTTTCGTTATCTTCTGTCAGAAGACCATGCATAAGGACCAAGGCACACATTTCAACCAAGGCAAGGATATTGTATCTGAGTTTCACCATTCCAGTTCATGCGAATAGAAGCGATTAAACCCTTTCCACGTCCCTAAGAAATCCCTGCTAAAACTAGACTCGGTTGTACAATTCTGACTATTTCACGAGCACACACGCTATCAACTCAACCATCCCCGCGGTCTCACTACCACCTCCTCCCTCGAAATGAACCACTCAACAAAATGTTCAAGCATTTGTTTTTATTAGCTGTCACGATTGCATATCATTTCATACATTACAGTCATCCAAAAGTGTTAGAGCAAACAGGTATTAATCTTGTATACAAAGTATATATATATACCATGTATACTAGATGTGTCACTGAACATCTTATGACCACAGTTAGTTACAACTTCTATGTTTTACTCAAGAGAAGGTTTCCATTTTGTGGCAATATATTACAGCCCTGATAAGCCATAAAATGTAATAACAGAAATATACACCATATGTGAAAGTTCGTTAAAGAAAATACATAAAATCGTCTACGATCTCAAACATTGCCATTGATATTATTTCATCCTGAATCTTGAATTGAGTGAATGAGTAAGTGAATAAGTATATCTCTACGCTGTGCAATATTGCAGCGTTACCATGGATTGGGAGATCACCATAGTGACTTCCTACATTGATACTGTAGCTCACTCACTAACTGTGTGTCCAGGGCCCCGTTCCACAAAGCGATCGTAGTGCTAAGATGATCGTAACTCCCATACTTTAACATAGACCTACGACAATCGTAGCGCTACGATCGCTTTGAGGAACGGGGCCCTGCTCCTTGTATCTACTGTTGTGAGTCGGTGAATATGGTTTTACGCCGCTTTTAGCAATATTCCAGCAATATCAGGGTGGGGGACACCAGAAATGGGCTTCTCACATTGTACACATGTTGGGAATTGAACCCGGGTGTTCAGTGTGACGAGGGGACACTTTGACCACTAGGCTACCGCACTGCCCCTCTCTACTGTTGTCCTGGAGCAAATTCGGTCGATACACGGCTGGTTCCCTTGTTGACGACAGTATGCGCACATCATTGACAGCAGGATGGCGCTAATACTTGCTGTAAGAAATGTGTTTTTATTATCATCATTAAATTCATACTGCTTATCCATACTGATATATATATATATATATATATATATATATATATATATATATATATATATATATATATATATATATATAGGGTAAACATGTACTGCAATCTGGGAGTAACTGAGTCTGGACTAGTGATTGACATCATGAGCATCGTCACCGGACGTGGGATACTGTGACATGCATCAGCCAACCTAGTGAATCTGACCACCGGATCCACTTTGTTATTTCACAGACAATCATCCGGATTTTTTAACCCAGATCTTCACAAGTACGCATAGCAAGTCCACATGTGATCAAATTACACTTACATCATATAATCGTGTTGAAAACGATTTGTTACCAAGATCAAGTTACCCTTTAATCTTACAATTGTCTATGAAAGCAGCCATGAAAGCCATGTGAAAGAAAACAAGGTAGCTGTCTTACTTGGTATGTCTGGATCAACTGTCATATCTGGAAAAAAACGAAGAATACTAACACTTTTATGAAGTATACGCAGACATTTTAATACTTTGACTAAGGTTAAATAGTACTTACTAACGTGTGTATTAGAAAATGTGACAAGGTCAAAGTTGTCGTATCAAATTAACGAAACTGCAAGTGCTAAGACCAAAGTGTTTCTAGTCTGATATGTTATTATGATGCGTTAACATTTGTACCACATGGAACGATCTCTCTCTCTCTCTCTCTCTCTCTCTCTCTCTCTCTCTCTCTCTCTCTCTCTCTCTCTCTCTCTCTCTCTCTCTCTCTCTCTCTCTCTCTCTCTCTCTCTCTCTCTCTCTCTCTCTCTCTCTCTCTCTCTCTCTCTCTCTCTCTCTCTCTCTGCACTCTACACGGACACGATGATACGAAGAACTTAACGAAGATTACATTAATTTCATTACAAAGACATTTACGCTGTCAAAGACTTTTTATTCAGATATGTTTTAAGCGACGATGCTCATCGGTGCAAAATACAGTTGTTTCAGGAGCCTTGTACGGTTCAAGAGTAATTTCTGTTTCAAATATTTTGTAATTATTATCTTTTAGGAATAAAAGTTACAGAATTCTATTTTTGTGTAAAACTGATTCCAATTATTGTCTTTACGTCATATTTGAATATCAAATGTTTAGCCACGTGAGCTATGAGTAAATCAACACATTGAGCTTATAAAAATAGTTTATTAGTCTATGTCCGCTAGGGTTGTTTGTCTACTTTTTCTAATTGAATTCATTTTTTTGCATAATATTTGCTGTAATATGCAATAACCTTTTCTCTGAGGAACATATATTTTAAGCTCCCATGTATAGCAATATTCATTTCAAACCCACGTCACTACGATTCCTGGCTATCTGGTAATAATCTGTCTATCACAACACTGAACCAAACCTAATGTTCAATTTCCTTTTTCAAACAGGGTCAAAACCTTTACATCTAATTTTAGCGTAAGAAAATCTCCCACCTGATTTAAAAAGCGACTGAATCAACTCTGAGAAATTTTTTCGTTTAGTTTGAGCTCATTCTGCACTGAGATAGTTCCGCCATTTTCTAGGTAAAGCGAACACGTTCATGAGCTTGTATCTTAGTACATATAAAATATAATCAGTAAGTTTGTATTTTGGTACATATCAAAAATAGTCCATTCACATCTCCTGTTTACTCCTTACATTATAATAGGTTTTGCCCCCCTAAAACGTTCAAAAACTTTCTTTTTGGAACTTTTAGAACTTAAATTGGAGTATTTACGGTAAGTCCTGCCTCTGCCGGAAATATTATTAATATCAAGCCAATTGTTCGTTTGCTTCAATTGTTACTAAACCAAGTCATCTCAATAGTTCTGTTATTAGCAGTCGAATCATCTGTTGAAAAATATTCTTGAAAATGTCACAAGACATTTCCCTAAATTTCAAAAACTTCACCAAGAGAACAAATTCCTTGTCTTTCAGCTAAAAAGGCGTAAAACAAAAGGCGTTATCTGTTTCATCAGGTCCAATTGTGAAGTTTGAAATGAATTTAGAGAGTGAATGTAGTTTTACGCCATTTGGGAAAACTAGCCCGGGTCTTCGGAGTGACGAGCCAACGCTTTATTCACTGGGCTCACTGCGCCTCTATCATGAGTAAACTAATAATGCTGTAGTTACAAAGTCCGTTTTCAAGTATGTTTAACCCACCAGACAATCAGAGTCTATTACAATTACAATTTACAGAATTCACACACAAGTTTTAAAGTAAGCAAAGTTAAACTCTCCCCACTGATGTTCTGAATGACTCCGATCTACGGTAAACATACCTCTCCGATAGTCAAGTTGTCTCAGCCTTGCCCTTCTTGGTTCCGAGTGGTGGATTTGCCCCGAGATGACGTCACTAATAACACACAGGGTCAAGGTCACAGGCAGTAGGTATTTCCTCCACATCCCAGCGTTTAGGTGTTGAAATGTCTGCTGCAACAGTTTCCAATTGGAAATTAATATTAAAACCAGTATTTTATATCCGTCATTCCTTTATACTTAAGAAATAAAGTTCGCTCTACCGCCATGTATAGTGTAATAAAGCACACTATTAAAGTTAAAGCACGAGGACGATAGTTCTGTTTATGCCATCAATAAAGGAAACGAATAGGAATGTTGATTTCTTCATAGTTTTACGAGTTCCTGCTATGGAAGAAAGCATTTGAATATGATCTGTGGCGGACCTTTTCCTCCGGAAACCATTTTGCGCATCTTGCAACATTTTATTGATTCTGTCCAAGATTTACGCCTACAGATGCCACAACGCAGCTTGTTATAGGGGCTATCAGGGATCCCGGGACCCAGTTTGGAATTCTTCAGGATAAGAATTATTACAATTCTAAATATGTCATGGATTTCGTAATAACTGAACTGAACTGAACTTCATTTACACTCCGTTCTGCGGCATTAGAAGTACAAGTTCACATTATTATGTACAACTTCAATAGAAATATGAAACATAAAGTGGTCATATATACATATCGCTTGGTTGAAAGAATAAACTGTCTGTTCATACATTTAACCAGTTAAATGAACAATGTTACACTCGTGCGTTATTGGTTATCTTTTGTGGGGGCGTTGCTCAAAATGAGACATTATTATTTTGCAAAATGTTGCTAATTTCCTAATTGTTCCTATTTTTTTGGTGCATATTCGGATTTTTACAGAAATAGCTGTTCATATATTTTTTTCCTTTCTTGGGCCAAAGTTCAACGAGTGTGATTTTGATTATGACGTTGATGACATAACATGTACTATATTAGATTCACCCATTACTAAGAACGAAATATCTGAAGCTATTCTTAAGCTTAAATCTTCAGAGTAACATGCTTTTTTAAGCATTCAATGGATATTTTGTTACCATATATGGAAGTATTGTTTAAAATTATTTTCGAATCATCCACTTTTCCAGACAGCTGGAATACAGCACTTATTGTACCTTCATTTAAGAAGGGTGATCGTAATGATCCAAATAATTACAGGAGAATACCCCTTCTTAGTACTTTCAGTAAATTATATACATCTGTACTTAACAATAGAATAATATTTTGGGCAAATACATAAGAAAAGGCTGTAGAATCACAAGCAGGGTTTAGGGAAGGTTATAGTGCAATTGATAATATTTTTATTCTACAATCTGTTATCCAACGTTATCTATGTAAGAAAAAGGGGAAGTTTATGCTATATTTGTCGATTTCAAAAGGGCTTTTGATTTTGTTAACAGGGATAAACTATGGGCCATTCTTAAATATAGAGGCGTTTCACCTAAGACGCGTAAAGCCTTAACTTCTATCTATAAGTGTGTTAAGGGACGGGTGCGTGATATTTCTCTTTCTCAGTTGTTTGATTGCCCACAGGGTTTACGACAAGGGTGTATTCTAAGCCCGATATTGTTCTCATTCTTTATCAATGAATTAGCTCTAGAAATTGAATCCACGTGTTACCCAGGTATACAGCTCCACCCTGATGTTGTACAAATGTTCCTACTACTTTTTGCAGATGATATTGTACTTTTTGCAGACTCTGTATTTGGTTTAAAAAAACGTATAAATATGTCAGAAAGTTTCTGTAAAAGTCATCAATTAACTGTTAACTTGGAAAAACCAAGATTGTTGTATTTAAAAATGGTTGTAATTTATCAAAATATGAAAAATGGCATTTCAATGGAATTCTTTTGGAAACTGTTTCATCTTACAAATATTTGGGTAGTTTACACGTTCTCTATCTTGGTCTCCCCATGTGAATAAACGCTGCTTTGCAAGCTAAGAAGATTGCTAATGGCATTCTAAAATCTCTTTATACGTTTAATCCACTTCCTTATGATTTATTTTTTAAGATATTTGATACCAAAATTAATCCGATTATTTTATATGGAGCTGAAATATGGGGAGTTGATAACTTTAAAGAAGTCGAAGTTGTACATATGTTTTGTTGTAAACGGTTTTTAAATGTCAACGGTCGACTTTGAACCATGTATTTAGGGGAGAATGTGGCCATTATCCAATGTATATAAGTATATATAAAAAAGTTGTTAAATATTGGTGTAAAATATGTAAAATGCCCGATGCCAGATTTGTAAAGAAATCTCATAACATGTTAGTTTTAGACTCTGTAAATGGTAAAACAACTGGGCATAAAAAATTAAGAATATTCTTTACTTTTTTGGATTTGGCTTTATGTGGGAACAGCAGCACAATTTATGTAACGTCGATAAATTCATATCAGAATTTGTTTTTAGACTAAGAGCAAGTTATGAACAAGAATGGCACACATCGCTTGTAAATAGTCCTAACTTTTCACTTTATTCTTGTTTTAAAATCTCACTTAATGTTGCATTTTACATAAAAGATTTATCAATTTCAAAATTCCGATCGGCCCTTGCTAAATTCATATGTTCTTCACACTACCTCCAAATTGAAACCTGTCGATATGTAAATCAACCTAGATCAAATAGATTATGTTTTGTATGTAAAGATAACTTTATTGAAAATGAATTTCATTTTATTTTGGTATGTAAATGTTATCAAAATCTGAGATGTGTGTATTTACCACATAATTTTTATTCGAATCCAACTGTTCATAAGTTTGATATGCTCATGTCAATCCATATATTGTTAAAAACCTAGCTATTTATATACACAATGCAATGAAACTTAGAGATTCACTTCTATGCCAATAATATCATATTTCCTTTTGTATATGTTGTAAATTAACTTATTGTCTTCGGAACTATATATGCACAGATGTTCCGCTCTGAAATCCTGAAGTGTAGCCTGGACCTATGGCCTCCACTACAAAGAAAATAAAGATTGATTGATTGGGCCAAAGTAGAGCAAATAAACAAAACGTGAAATTCATCTCCAACATCGTTTGCATTACAGAGAGTACATATTCTTTCATTTGGGGGAGTTTTGATCCATCGTCCTGTTTCAATTGGTAGTTAATGGTTTGAGTTCTGAAATTAAGTAACGCCCTCCGATTATTATAATGTAATAAATTCAGATAGGTTTCATATTTCAATTCAGAATTTTTATAAATATTATGAATAGCGCCTCTTGAAGATTTTTCTGTGTTTGATATCCAGATCTATAGATTGATTTCTTTCAGTCTGTTTACAACAAGTGCTCTAACACTATGCCTGTGTAGCCCAATTATAGCTCATTCCAATTTTGCCAAAGTGCCCTTAATACAGGCAATCTATTTATAGTCACATGTGTTACAAGCTGTATCATTATAGAGTAAGTTATAAACTAGGAGAGAAAATTTAGAAGCCTTTCCTGAAATGAGTTTTCTCCAAAAGAGTTACATTCGTGATCTAATTTCAATTTCCAACCGATATCTGCCCAGTTCCCCATAAACCATAAATGAGGGGGTGCTTTTTCTTAATGAGAGGAGATCCTTTAGAAATTTTAAATGAATATTTTCTACCCAAGAATAATTACCAAAACCCCACAATTCACACCCATAAAGAAGGACAGGGGCAACTAAGCAATCGAATAATCGTAACTGACAATCACAAGAGAAATTAAGTAATCTACCTTTGCTTAAAACAAAATGTTTTGGTCGCCTTCTCAGCAAGATTCCTTTTTTATTAAGGTGAATGTATTATTTTTTTGCATTGTGATTCCTAGGTATTTATAAGAAGGCACGTTCTCCATAATGTGATTTCCAATTTTGAAACAGTTTTTATAATCTTTTTTGGAACCTCCAAATATAAGTATATTTGTTTTGGATACACTTATATTAAGTCTCCATGTTTTACAGTATTTATCAAAGCAATCTAACATATGTTGTAAATCGACATGTATTATAACATAGTTTTTATAAAACACATTAGACCTAAAACCCCACAAGAGACAAAACATCGATTTGGGGTGGAGGGCGGGGGAAGGGATGTCACAATATAGTCAAATTATAATTCTGTTTTGTTTAGTTCATTCAGTAAAATATAAAGGATATTGTATACATGAAGTTGTTTCTGTGCCAATTTACTCTCAATACATTGCTCAAGGTGCGATACTTCAATTCCCAAATCACCAACAGTTAATCTAACTCTGAGAAAATGTTTAAGATCACATCGAGGCTATTGAATAAGATCTCTGACTAAGCACTACCTAACCTAACAAGATCATCAGCTGAAACATCACTGCTCTCTTTTATCATCTCACGCATTGGGTACTTCAACAGCCTTCTGACCAACATCTCCATAGAACACATCACCCGCATACAGCATATCTAAAATACAGCTGCAAGAGTTATGTACAAAACTTCTAAATTTGACCATATCTCTGCTACAACTTCACTGGCTTCCAGTTGCTGCACGCATTGACTATTAAGTCCTTGTTCTTGCCTATAAATGTTTTACCAACAGTCCTCCTTCATACATGACAGAACAGCTTACTGCCAACTAAGATCACAAGATTAATGTTTATTTTCAACCCCTGGAGTGAATACTCTTTTGGCAAAAGAAGATTTCTCCTACACTGCGGCATCAAAATGGAACAATCTTGCAGAATATCTCAAATCTGCATCCAGTCTCTCTTCTTTTAAATTTCAACTAAAGACCACTTGTTCAGACACTACTACGTGTACCTTCAAAATAATCTCCAGTTTTCTTTTAGCACAGTTATGTTGTTAATTTACGCGCTCTATAAATGAATGTATCATTAGTATTACCTACACGTTCTGGAACTGTCATTTAGCGAAAGCCTATGTGACTGAGTGAGTGAATTGTCTGATTTTGTGTGCTGACAAATGTGTGCCCCACTCCGAGAATGTGGGTTTGTACTTTACTTAGAAAGTGTGATAAAAAAGACACGTGTTACCATGACAACTACCAAAATTAGATTGAGCATTCGTGTGAGAGTTTAATAATACAGTTAAGGAAATAAACTTTCATTATAAAGGAAAACGAGTTAAATTTACAATATTTCCTTTCGAAATGGTTAATCCACGTGTTTGTTTACTACAGAACAGTTACCTCCCTTATATACTGTAAACAGTGTCTTTCCACAAAAAATGAACACAGCATCTTATTCAGGCCACATTGTCGCCCAGCTGAATATACAGAGTACGTACCGAGTAAATATACCCCTCTCTCTCATTACTACCTTGAACCTCTCTACAAATGTCAGACTTGGAGGAGTTTCAACGATTCTATAACAACAAAGTAGAACAAATATCACATGATATAAACAAATAGCTTGAAAATTCACAAATATGAACCATTGTTCGAAATACCTTCCTGCCGACCGCCCGGGGCGGGTTATTTCAACACGGACTGCCAGATATTCAAATTCACCTGCCCGACGGCAGGGTTAAAATTTAGACATGTAGTTTTTTCAATATTTTACAAGTTTTAATTTGATTATACTAAGTAGATTAGTATTTTTGTGGGCGGGTAAGTTTTCGTCAGGGCTGGCAAGTTTTACATCTAACCAGCTTCTCTGCCTGAAAAGTTTGGGAGTTTCATACCCTGTATGTACCTAGAATTATTGATAAGTTCCATCGACCTTTCAGGAAACCACGCGGTTACAAACAGACCACGGGCATTCTAGTCGTGTTGTGACGAAGGCGAAACAAGCGAACCATAGCTGTGTGTCCGGGTTCAACGTCATCATCAGCCTGTATTTATAGCCATGATGACAGGTGTTCACCAAAAGGTGAGCTTATCCTGTCCCATCGGTGGCACCTGTGACAAACACATGAAAAGTCCTGTCAAGTGTTCACCTGAAAAACAACATTGGAACATAATATATTGTCTTTGTGTACCCAAAAAGAACGTGTATATAATCAAACATACCAGTAGAAGGACAACCTCAATATCCCAACTCCACGTGTCCGGCTCACGGTGATTGTATCCCAAGGCTAAACTAGCACGTCAATACAGGTATCTTATGGCGAACTTGCGTGTGTAATATTATACCCCCTAGAGTGATCCTTAGATATTCTTTGTGGAACTGGCCTGGTTTCTCAAAACTGCTTGAGACACCAGCAACGATAAGGCTGATCACTTGGCTGTTTCCAACGTGTATTGTCAGTCACGTGACAGTCAAGTGAACTATTTATTTAACGTACTTTCCGTACAGTGGATAGAGGGATTTGAGTGCACATAATACTTCGGGACTTTAATTGCCCTGGGCACAGTCTATGTCAACATTGAAAGAAACAAATATCCTCCAGGGTAAATTCAAATGTTTTATGGACCAAATATCTTTTCTCGTGTGCGTACTGTTCTGTTATAACGAGGACAAGCATTGTGATTTGTTGCATTTCGTTTTTTATGAACGAGTGGATTGGGTTTCACACTGATTGTCAACAGCACGTCAGTTATATCACGGCGGAGGTGAAGCAGTCACAGATGTTTACGACCTAGTAAATACTAACGCTTCATCCAAATCATGATGAGGTGGTGTTTCCGATCTGTTTCTAAAGGTCGCACATTTGACTCAGACGTGATTATAGATTAAATTATTTATGACGCATATTAAAAGGACTGACTGAGCTTGGTTTTACGCCGCTTTTAGCAATATTCCAGCAATATCACGGCGGGGGGACACCAGAAATGGGCTTCACTCATTGTACCCATGTGGGGATTTGAACCCGGGTCTTCGGCGTGACGAGCCAACGCTTTAACCACAAAGCTACCCCACCGCCCCCTTATTAAAAGGAAAGGGTATTGTCTAGGAGAAGAGAAATCTTAAGTAAATATTAGTGGCCTTAACATATTAAATCCCACTTGTATTACGGAAACTACCGATAATGATCATAGTCGTCACATGACACGTGATCTGACGTCACAGTGGAGAGATGACGTGCAGACGATCAAACGTACTGTATCGCTTGCTCACCGAAGGGCTTCAATGTACACAGACGATAAATACGCAGTGGGAATTTCTGAATGAAAGTAAAACATGTTATGTCGTGTTTAGTTAAATACTTACACTCCCAAAAAAATTAAACCAATGGGAATATATGCAAACTCTTGAATGAACTGTGTAGGATGTGACGAATCGCCACACCTGTCGCTAGCCTGTGGTGGAGGTTCTATATGCCGGCCGTATGTTTCTGGCATGAAACAAAGCTCTGCACAGGGTATCCAGTTTAATTAACGTTGATCAGTGGCCTCAAACATACAAGATGGGGCTCAGATTATCTGTAAGAAATGTGTTTTTATTGTCATCATTAAATTCATACTGTATATTCAAGTGATTAGGCTCTTAATATATATTTAACAACTCTACATGCTAACTACTAGAATGATCTTCAGCAACCGATGCTTGTCGTAAGAGGCGACTAAGGGGATCGGGTGGTCAGACTCACTGACTTGGTCGACACATGTTATCGTATGCCATTTGCGTCGACCAATGCTCATGCTGTTGATCACAGGATTGTATGGCCCAGACTCGTTTATATTGCCGGAATATTGCATCGTGGCGTTAGTCAATACACAAATAATCCGATGGGTGATACGATCGAGTTGATTGTGTTAGAAGTAATCCATCCCCTCCGACATGTCATAAATAATTTGAGGTGCAGCGAGCAGGTGTATGTAAAGTCTATATCATTCCCATTTCGTCGGGCGAAAAGGGCAAAACAGTGATGGCAGTTACACCAATGGATCTGTGAAAGTCAGCCTCGACACCAGGTATTCGCAAAATAGGGTAGACATGACCTGCTCTACCGGCAATATAGGGTAGACATGACCTGCTCTACCGGCAATATAGGGTAGACATGACCTGCTCTACCGGCAATATAGGGTAGACATGACCCTGCTCTACCGGCAATATAGGGTAGACATGACCTGCTCTACCGGCAATATAGGGTAGACATGACCTGCTCTACCGGCAATATAGGGTGACCTGCTCTACCGGCAATATAGGGTAGACATGACCTGCTCTACCGGCAATATAGGGTAGACATGACCTGCTCTACCGGCAATATAGGACAGATTACCTGCTCTACCGGCAATATAGGGTAGACATGACCTGCTCTACCGGCAATATAGGGTAGACATGACCTGCTCTACCGGCAATATAGGGTAGACATGACCTGCTCTATCGGCAATATAGGGTAGACATGACCTGCTCTATCGGCAATATAGGGTAGACATGACCTGCTCTACCGGCAATATAGGGTAGACATGACCTGCTCTACCGGCAATATAGGGTAGACATGTCCTGCTCTACCGGCAATATAGGGTAGACATGTCCTGCTCTACCGGCAATATAGGGTAGACATGACCTGCTCTACCGGCAATATAGGGTAGACATGACCTGCTCTACCGGCAATATAGGGTAGACATGACCTGCTCTACCGGCAATATAGGGTAGACATGACCTGCTCTACCGGCAATATAGGGTAGACATGACCTGCTCTACCGGCAATATAGGACAAAAATTACCTGCTCTATCGGCAATATAGGGTAGACATGTCCTGCTCTACCGGCAATATAGGGTAGACATGACCTGCTCTACCGGCAATATAGGGTAGACATGTCCTGCTCTATCGGCAATATAGGGTAGACATGTCCTGCTCTACCGGCAATATAGGGTAGACATGTCCTGCTCTACCGGCAATATAGGGTAGACATGACCTGCTCTACCGGCAATATAGGGTAGACATGACCTGCTCTACCGGCAATATAGGGTAGACATGACCTGCTCTACCGGCAATATAGGGTAGACATGACCTGCTCTACCGGCAATATAGGGGTAGACATGACCTGCTCTACCGGCAATATAGGGTAGACATGTCCTGCTCTACCGGCAATATAGGGTAGACATGTCCTGCTCTCTACCGGCAATATAGGGTAGACATGTCCTGCTCTACCGGCAATATAGGGTAGACATGACCTGCTCTACCGGCAATATAGGGTAGACATGACCTGCTCTACCGGCAATATAGGGTAGACATGACCTGCTCTACCGGCAATATAGGGTAGACATGACCTGCTCTACCGGCAATATAGGGTAGACATGTCCTGCTCTACCGGCAATATAGGGTAGACATGTCCTGCTCTACCGGCAATATAGGGTAGACATGTCCTGCTCTACCGGCAATATAGGGTAGACATGACCTGCTCTACCGGCAATATAGGGTAGACATGACCTGCTCTACCGGCAATATAGGGTAGACATGACCTGCTCTACCGGCAGTCTGGGAATAACTGAGTCTGGACTAGTGATTGACATCATGAGCATCGTCACCGAAAGTGGGATACTGTGACATGCATCATCCAAGCTAGTGAATCTTACCACCGGCTCCACTTTGTTATTTCACCGACAATCATCGGTTTTAACCTGGGTAGCACGTCAGGCTCGCTGACTTGGTTGACATATGTCATCGTATCCCAATTGTGTAGATCGATGCTTATGACACTACAAAGACTGCGCAACCAATTTAGTGAGTCTGACAACACGATCATCGATCATCGACAATCATTGGTTGCAAGTATAGCAAGTCCACATCAAGTTCCCCTTATATCATATAACAATCGTGGGTGGCTGAAAACCAGTTCTAACCCGGATCAAGTTCCCCTTATATCATCTATCAATCGATGGTGGCTGAAAACCAGTTCTAACCCGGATCAAGTTCCCCTTATATCACATAACAATCGATGGTGGCTGAAAACGATTTGTTATCCGGATCAAGTTACCCTTTAATGAAATAACTGTCAATGAAAATCGTGTTAAAGAAACGAGGTTGCTGTCCTACTTACCCCCATCTTTAATCTTTACATTTGAAAGAAACGAAGAATACTAAAACTTTGATGAAATATACGCAGACATTTAGTACTTTGACTAAGGCTTAAACGATTCCTACTAACGCGTGTATTAGAACATATGACAAGGTCAAAGCTGTCGTATCAAATTAATGAAACTGCAAGTGCCACGACCAACGTGTTTTTAGTTTTATGGTGCGTTAACGTTTTTACCAAAATGAATTAATTTCTCTCTCTCTCTCCCCTCTCTCTCTCTCTCTCTCTCTCTCTCTCTCCTCTCTCTCTCTCTCTCTCTCTCCTCTCTTGGTATCTGTCCCAGTCTTACTTTACTCCCACTCTCTCATTCATGTCTCTCTTTTCCTATCTCCTGTCTCGTCTCCCTCTCTGTGTCAGGGGCTCCTCGTTACTCGGTGGGTAGCCTAGTGGTTAAAGCGTTGGCTCGTCACGCCAGACCCGGGTTCGATTCCCCACATCTCAATGTGTTAAGCATTCATGTCCCCGCCGTGATATTGCTGTCTATTGCTAAAAGCTTTAAACTCCTGTCAGTCCTTTCACGAAGCAACCTTTACTAAGGTTAACCTTTAACTCCCATTCTTTAACAATTGTGTCTGAAATGAATTTAGAGAGTGAAATTATGTTTACACCCATTTGGGAAAAAATAGCCCGGGTCTTCGGAGATGACGAGCAAACACTTACGTGAAAATTATTCACTGGGCTCATATGCACCTCATCTGTCATAAGTAAAGTCCGTGTACATGTATGTTTAACCCACCAGACCATCAGAGTTATCTCATTTAAGTGTTTATTAAAACAAACGTAAATGTTTTTCAAACGGGTCAACCGTTACATTGTATTTCAACGTTTTAAAAAGCGACTGAATCAACTCTGAGACAATTTTTTCGCTTAATTTGAGTTCACGCACTAGGTAACCTGTCCCCACTGATGACCTGAATGGCTCCCTGTGTCGAAAACTTCCCCAAACGCTCTTCAGTAAACATACCTCTCCAATACTCAAGTTGCGGTTGTTTCTATTGTCAGTCCGTCCCTTTCTTGGTCCCAAACAAAGAGTTCGAGTTCGTCCCTGACATGGCGTCACAGGTAACCTGTAATGACCTGAATGGCTCCCTTCACAGGGCGTCACAGGGTCAAGGTCACAGGAAGTAAGTATTTCCTCCACATCTCAGCGTTTTGGCGTTGAAATGTCTAAACCAACATGTTCCAATTGGAAATTTAGACGTATAATTAACATAGAATAGCCGAACAAGAATTTGTGGCTCATGTGAGCCATTGTGCCAAACTGTACAGAAAGCGGAAGCTATATATGCAAGAAGTAACCGAAGTGTTTTCACACATCAGATATAACCTTACAGAAATTAACTTAACAGCAAAAAATGATTGGATACCGACTGAGAGACTTTATGTATGTGTGACCTCCATACATCATATGTATATAAACATAAAGTGAACGGCCGTTATAACAAACTCACAGAACGTAGTTCTTTATCAGCATTTCGACTAAAATATACAGCAAGTGACACCAGTTCGTTGTAGCCGTCATTTCGTTATAGCGTGTTTGCTGTAAACCTTGTCTGCTGTATGTCAAAAGTACACAACCATTCATCAATATAGTTATGAGAGACACGAAGACCAAGTGTTGCCCCTCTGTCCATTAAAATAGTTCTGTTTATGCCTTCTTAAAATCAATAAAGGAAACGAATTTGAATGCTGATTTTTTTCGTAGCTTTACGAGTTCCTGCTATGGAAGAAAGCGTTTGGATATTATCTGTGGCGGACCTTTTCCTCCGGAACCAGTTTGCAAAATATTATTGATTCAGTCTAAGATTTACCCCCTACAAATGCTACAACGTAGCTTGTTTTTATGGGCTATGACCGGGATTCAGCCTTGAAAACTTCAGGATAAGATTTATTATCACCTAAGGATACATTATTGTCATTTGTTTTAACGAAACGTTTCCACAACTTCAAGAAAGACATCATGACCACCGTCGATAAAACATTAGACCTTAGACCGTGGCGATATCACATTAAGGTGTTTTACCGTCGTGTGCCAGACTGTAGGGTAAAAGGCACGAGATAAAAAACAAAGATCTAGGTGGGGAAAAATGCCACAAAATTGTTAAAATAAAATCTTTTTGGTTTAGGTTATTCAGGAAAATATAAAGGAACTTTTATATATATAATATATATGCACTTGTTTGTGTGCCAATCTACTCTCAGTTGTGGTTTACCAGTTGTCAGCGGTTGCCTTGGTGACTGAGTGAGTGAGTTGTCGGACTTTGTGTTCTCACTATTGTGTTTTCCTCGCTGAGAATGTCGGCTTGTACTATACTGAGAAAGTGCAATTCCAAATAAAACGTCTGTTACCATGACAACTTCCTAAAATAGATTCAGAATTCATGGGAGGGTTGATTGCTTGAGTCGAGAAATGTACCTTCATCGAAAAAAGACAAGTTAAATTCACAATAGTTCTTTCCCAAATGGTTACTCAACATACCATGTTTTGTTTACTACAGAACAGTTACCTCCCTTATATGCTGTAAACAGGGTCTTTACATAGCAAACGCCGCAGCTTATTCAGGCCACATTGTCGCCCAACTGAATATACAGTGAACGTACCGAGTAAACAGTATACTAAACTGTCATTACTGCCTGAAACCTCTCTACAAATGTCAGTGATGGCAGAGTTTCATTAAATCTATAACAACAAAGTACATCAAATATCACATGATATAAAAATATTGACCTACAATTATTCATAAGACCCATCGACCTTTCAGAAAACTATTACTGACAGACCACGGGGCATACTGGTCGTGTTATGACCTCAGCGAAACAGTGTGTCCAGATTCAACGTCATCATCAGCCTGTATTTATAGCCATGATGCCAGGTGTTCACCAAAAGGTGAGCTTATCCTGTCCCATTGGTGGTACCTGTGACAAACACATGCAAGGTCAGGTCAAGTGTTCACCTGAAAAAACAACATTGGGGTGAATATTGTCTTTGTGCACCTAATACTAACGTGTATCTAATCAAACATACCAGTAGAAGGACAACCTCAATATCCCAACTCCACTTGTCCGCCTCACAGTGATTGTATCCCAAAGCTAAACTAGCACGTCAATACCGACATGTCACGGCGAAGTTATATGTGTAGTATTATCCCCGAGCCCACCAGAGTGACACTTGTTATTCTTCGTGGAACTGGTCTGGTTACTCTATACTGCTTGGGACACCAGCAACGATAAGGCTGATCACGTGGCTGTTTCCAACATGTATTGTCAGTAACGTGACAGTCAAGTGAACTATTTATTTTACGTACATTCCGTACAGCGGATAGAGGGATTTGAGCGCACATAATACTTCGGGACTTTAATTACCATTGGGTGCAGTTTACGTAAACCGTGAAGGAAGAAAATATCCTCCAGGGTAAATTTCAATTGTATTTTTCTTCTTTTACATATTTTAATTCCTCCCTCCCCGTTACATACGGGATAGCTCACACCCAGGGTAATGGGAGTTCCACAGCAGGATGTACATGTAACAGTGTGTTCCATGGATGTTTAAAGGATGTACAGAGGAAGAAGGTTGTTTCCCATTTCCCATTAGGACAAACACTCATTAACATACATACACACTAACATTCACACACACTCTCCTGGCCTCGAATCACATGTTAAATATCTAATTCTATAATCTTGCTTATTGCTGCTCCAAATTAATGATGCAAAAAGTACATGATACAACACCAAAGCCTGGTAGAAATTATATTTTGATGACTGTTTCTAAAACCTATGTCCTTGTCTATATTGTACCTAATGTTCATTTCCTTTCCAAATCTACTAAACATAAGTTTTGTTTTTTTAAATTTGCATTTGTAAATATTTTTGTTTTTTGCGAAAAACAAAATGAAACAAAAAAACTTGTTTATTATTATGTTTTCTTGAACTCCAAATAGTGTAAGTTCACCACTTACCTTTATATTGCATTCATCCCACACTGGTCTATCCATTTCAAAAATGTATCCTTAAAGTTCTAAGTAACATCACAGGAACAAAGATCATTCTGAACATATTTTAGTTTCAAGTATATGTTGTAAGTATATTGTGCACAAGTCTATGTTGAAACCAGCGCAGTTTCACTTCTTGAGTTGTACTAAACACCTTAGCACAAATATCATTCCAGGCAAGCTGTCCAAATGTTAGTTCTCATTTTTCCTGCCCTTTTGTGTTTATTTCTGCTACAAGGGTAAAATAGACATGTTTAGAACCTGAACACACACTACAAAGTTTTTGTATAGTACAACGATGTTCTCCAACGCAGTCTGATGTACTTGTGGTTAACAGAAGTGTTGCAAGATACTGACTGACTGACTGAGTTTGGTTTTACGCCGCTTTTAGCAATATTCCAGCAACATCACGGCGGGGGACACCAGAAATGGGCTTCACTCATTGTACCCATGTGGGGATTCGAACCCGGGTCTTTGGCGTGACGAGCCAACGCTTTAACCACTAGACTATCCCACTGCCCCTGCAAGATACCGCTTAATGCTGTTTGTTACACCGTAACATTCCAGAAATGATGGATGAATACGATATATTTCTCTAAATTCTTTAGAAGTCAAAAACTCTATATTTTCATCAACTATATCTATAACCTGCGTTATACCCTTTTGGTACCAATGTTTCCAGAAGTGGCGTCTTAATAACTTTATTGTTAGGATTATGAAAAACTGGCTCAGTCAGAAAGCCGCTAAACAGTTCAGGCTTGATTTTGTTATCAAAATCAAGTGACTAAAAACATTTTTTCCAAAATACATTGTTGACCGAGGGCAAGTTGTTCTCAACATAGGCGGCACCAAATTCATCTACAATACACATGTGAGGATACACAGACTTAAACAAGAGCTTCTACTTTGGATTATCTGTTGTCAAAAACTTCCTTAGCCAAATAGTTTAAAGAGATTTCACATATAAGAATATATTAACCATACCCAGTCCTCCCTGTTTCACTGGCTGACAAACTGTCAATGTCTCTACAAAATTGTTTCTCGTGTGCATACTGTTCTGCAATAAGTAGGAGCAACAATATGATTTGTTGACGTCACTAATACATTTCGTTTTTTATCGTTTTAATTTATATGAATGAGTGGATTGTGTTTCACAGTATTCAACAGTATACAGTTATGTCACGGCGTGTCAGTATGGGTGGAACACCATAGTGATGCAGGCCACAGATGTTTACCAATCGGTCAAAACACGGGCACAGTAATTACACTAACAAATCTAGAAATTGTGCACAATTCATGAGGACCGGGATTCGAACCCACAGTTATAGGTTTCTGACGAGACCTTTTGGCGTGCCTAATATTCTTGGTCCTCATTTGGTCATATACAAAAAAGTAATAAACGCAACACATAAATTGTGATGACTGTATTGAACCTGCAACGCATGCTTGACCTTGTAAACAGCAGCGGCTCTTAAATAATCTTTGCAATATTGAAACAACACATAGTGAGATATTTCTGTTTGAAATTGCCTTCAGGAAGTTTCACCAAATGTCAACATACTTGATAAACACCACAGACGTGTACAGGAAACTGCTTTGCGTCGCTGAACCAGAACGAGATCCTGTTTCTAATGGTGGCTCGCTTGATTCCGTCAGTTGTACACACGTTAAAGGAGATGTACTGTATAACTTATGTATTTATAAAGTACATTTAAACATGCATGATCTAGAAGAAACAAATCGTTAGTAAATATTAGTAGCCTTAACATATTATATCTCACTTGTATTACTGAAACTACCGATAATGACCACAGTTGTCACTTGACACGTGATCTGACGTCATAGTGGAGAGATGACTTGCAGATGATCAAACTGACTGTATCATTTCCTTTCCGTTCGGTTGCATCTGTATATTCACGGTAGTAAATTTATGTTTTCTCATATGGTGGCTCTGTTAGGGAGGAGGTGAGGAAGTGAGGTATGTGTAGTGAGTAGGTGTACAACTACTACACCTGTGCGCGTGCGTGCGTGCGTCCGTGTGTGTAGACCAGTTGTTATAGTGCTTACCTGCTGAAATACCACGCCACAGTGAACAGGAATACTGACCGGTCCCTGTTGTATTAGCTGAAATCTGAGTGCGAGGCAAAGAAACAACATTAAAATGCTTGCACGCCACTTTTTTCTGACGCGAACGGGAATAGAACCAGCGACCACATGCTCTCCCGGCACGCACACTATCAACTTGACCATCCAGGCGGTCTCACAACTAACTCCAGCCACGAAAGGAACCACAAAACACATGTTCAAGCTATTGTTTTTATTAGCTTCTGTTGCACGTCATTTCAGCAGATTATTTACCAAACATCCATTGATATTATTTCATCCTGAATGTTGAATTGAGTGAGTGAGTGAGTTTCTACGCTGTGTAATATTGCAGAACCATATCAACCTCCTACACTGATATCGTATGCCATGGTTTCGCTGGGACATTTTCTGACTGCAGAAACTAACTCACTAACTCACTTTTTTGCGTGAGTACACTCAGTGTCCCACTCCTTCTATCTACTCTTGTCCTGGAGCAAATTCGGTCGTTACACGGCTGGTTCCTTTGTTGACGACAGTATGCGCACAGCATTGACAGCAGGATTGGGCTCGCCTTTCCTGGAACTAATGTGTTCTTATTTTCGTCATTAAATCAATAATGCGTATTCAAGTGAGTAGGCTCTTAATATGTATTATTATTATAATATACTGAAAGGCAAAAGCAACGTCGTAATATTGGAAATGACATTTAATTATCAATGGAATATTTGAACCTATTATTTTGAAACTATACGCCACTGAAATGCAATACCGACTCTCATCAGAGAAGATAGCCCCTCTCCATTGTCTCCCACGCCAGTTTTGCCGCTGTTGTGCCCACTGGAGACGTTCCCGGCGGTGACGTCGGGTGAATATGGGTCTCCTAGCAGGACGTCGACAAAACAGGTTCCTGGCTCGGAGACGTCACCGAATGGTTCGGTCACTGACTGGTCGCTAGTAGTTTCCTATGGTCACCCGAGCTGTTTCTGTGGCCCTTGCGAATCGGTCTTGCACGTGTTGATGGACGATATGACGGTCCTGGCGACGTGTTGTTACACGGGTTTGACCACTACGTGAACGGTCATCAGTGCTGTTAGTGGCGTTGTATCGCTCTCTAAGACGTTCTATCGTTCGTACGCTGCAGGTGAAGTCATGAGCAATGACTCGAGCACGTTGACCAGCATGTAGACTTCCAATGGCTTGTTGTCGTTGATCTCTCGTTAACCTAGCCATAGCTGCTGTGTTAAGAAAACAAGTGACCGATTGCCATTCAAGCCGTCAATTTGTGCCTGAATGCATGCATGATGTAAGTGCATCTCGATTTCAATGTTGTGTTTGTGCGAACTCTTCCCTCTCCACAGACAAAAACATTTCTATCCTCAATCTCAAACAATACTTTATTGGGCAAAACAGGCTATACGACCACGATTCATGTTTCCTCAAACTTGACTTATTGAGTATATTTAAAAAATACTAGGTTCAAATACTCCATTGATACTCAAATGCCATTTCCAATATTTCGACGTTTCTTTTGCCTTTCAGTATATATATAACAGCTCTACATGGTAACCAGTGGAGATCCCCCATTAGAATGGTCATCGGCAACCCTGGCTTGTCGTAAGAGGCGACTAACGGGACCGGGTGGTCAGGCTCGCTGACTTGGTTGACACATGTCATCGTATCCCAATTGTGTAGATCGATGCTTATGACACTACAATGACTGCATCAACCAAGTTAGTGAGTCTGACAACCCGATCATCGATCATCGACAATCATCGGTTGCAAGTATAGCAAGTCCACACGTGACCAAGTTCCCCTTAAATCACATAACAATCGTGGGTGGCTGAAAACCAGTTCTACCCCGGATCATGTTACCCTTATATCATATAACAATCGATGGTGGATGAAAACCAGTTCTTACCCGGATCAAGTTCCCCTTATATCATATAACAATCGATTGTGGCTGAAAACCAGCTCTAACCCGGATCAAGTTCCCCTTATATCATATAACAATCGATTGTGGCTGAAAACCAGTTCTAACCCGGATCAAGTTCCCCTTATATCATATAACAATCGATGGTGGCTGAAAACCAGTTCTAACCCAGATCAAGTTCCCCTAATATCATATAGCAATCGATGGTGGCTGAAAACCAGTTCTAACCCGGATCAAGTTCCCCTTATATCATATAACAATCGATGGTGGCTGAAAACCAGTTCTAACCCAGATCAAGTTCCCCTTATATCATATAACAATCGATGGTGGCTGAAAACCAGTTCTAACCCGGATCAAGTTCCCCTTATATCACATAACAATCGATTGTGGCTGAAAACCAGTTCTAACCCGGATCAAGTTCCTCTTAAATCATATAACAATCGTGGATGGCTGAAAACGATTTTGTTATCCGGATCAAGTTACCCTTTAATGAAATAACTGTCAATGAAAACGTGTGAAAACCAGTTCTAACCCGGATCAAGTTCCCCTTAAATCATATAACAATCGTGGATGGCTGAAAACGATTTTGTTATCCGGATCAAGTTACCCTTTAATGAAATAACTGTCAATGAAAACGTGTGAAAACAAGTGACCGATTGCCATTCAAGCCGTCAATTTGTACCCGGATCAAGTTCCCCTTATATCACATAACAATCGATTGTGGCTGAAAACCAGTTCTAACCCGGATCAAGTTCCCCTTATATCATATAACAATCGATTGTGGCTGAAAACCAGTTCTAACCCGGATCAAGTTCCCCTTATATCATATAACAATCGATGGTGGCTGAAAACCAGTTCTAACCCAGATCAAGTTCCCCTTATATCATATAACAATCGATGGTGGCTGAAAACCAGTTCTAACCCGGATCAAGTTCCCCTTATATCACATAACAATCGATTGTGGCTGAAAACCAGTTCTAACCCGGATCAAGTTCCCCTTATATCATATAACAATCGATGGTGGCTGAAAACCAGTTCTAACCCAGATCAAGTTCCCCTAATATCATATAGCAATCGATGGTGGCTGAAAACCAGTTCTAACCCGGATCAAGTTCCCCTTATATCATATAACAATCGATGGTGGCTGAAAACCAGTTCTAACCCAGATCAAGTTCCCCTTATATCATATAACAATCGATGGTGGCTGAAAACCAGTTCTAACCCGGATCAAGTTCCCCTTATATCACATAACAATCGATTGTGGCTGAAAACCAGTTCTAACCCGGATCAAGTTCCCCTTAAATCATATAACAATCGTGGATGGCTGAAAACGATTTTGTTATCCGGATCAAGTTACCCTTTAATGAAATAACTGTCAATGAAAACGTGTGAAAGAAACGAGGTAGCTGTCTTACTTACCCCGATCTTTAATCTTTACATCTGAAAGAAACGAAGAATACTAAAACTTTGATAAAATATACGCAGACATTTTAATACTTTGACTAAGGCTTAAATTCCTACTAACGTGTGTATTAGAACATGTGACAAGGTCAAAGTTGTCGTATCAAATTAACGAAACTGCAAGTGCTACGATCAAAGTGTTTCTAGTCTGATATGTTATTATGATGCGTTAACATTTGTACTATATGGAATGATCTCTCTCTCTCTCTCTCTCTCTCTCTCTCTCTCTCTCTCTCTCTCTCTTTCTTTCTCTCTCTCTCTCTCTTTCTTTCTCTCTTTCTTGCTCTCTCTCTCTTCTCTCTCTCTCTCTCTCTCTCTCTCTCTTTCTCTCTCTCTCTCTTTCTTGCTCTCTCTCTCTCTTTCTTGCTCTCTCTCTGTCTCTCTTTTTCTCTCTTTCTTGCTCTCTCTCTCTCTTTCTTGCTCTCTCTCTCTTCTCTCTCTTTCTTGCTCTCTCTCTCTCTTTCTTGCTCTCTCTCTCTCTTTCTCTTTCTTGCTCTCCCTCTCTTTCTTGCTCTCTCTCTCGCTTTCTTGCTCTCTCTCTCTCTCTCTCTCTCTCTCTCTCTCTCTCTCTCTCTCATACTCCCTCTCTGTGTCTTCAGGGGCTCCTTTCACGAAGCAACCTTTACTAAGGTTAACCTTAACTCCCATTCTTTAACACTGCACTATGGTTACCTTAGTGACTTACGATTACCTTAGTGTTTTGTGAAAGGAGGCCCAGTGGTCTTTTTCTCTTTCTCTCTATTTTTCTTTCTATTTTCCTATCTTTCACTCTCGCCCTACATCTCTTTCAGCTGTACAGTGAATTGCGTCATCTATCGGTTGCAAGTACAGCAAGTCCACACGTGAACACGTTCCCCTTATATCATCTAACAATCGATGGTGGCTGAAAACCAGTTCTAACGCGGATCAAGTTCCCCTTATATCATATAACAATTGATGGTGGCTGAAAACCAGTTCTAACCCGGATCAAGTTCCCCTTACATCATATAGCAATCGATGGTGGCTGAAAACCAGTTCTAACCCGGATCATGTTCCCCTTATATCACATAACCACAGTGTATCTAGTTTGTTATGCTATTATGCAACGATGCGTTAACATCTTTACCACGTGGGAGGAATCTTTGTCTCTCTTTCTCTCCCCCCCCCTCTCTCGTTTCAGTCTCCTTGGCCTCTGGGTTTTATCTCTCTCTCATCCATGTCTCTCCTTCTCTCTCACTCCTGTCTTGCTTTCTCCTTCTCATCCTTTGTCTTACCCAAATAAAACATTGCCCATGTTAACAAATGGATAGATGAATGATAAATGATATAACATATTTCGTTTTCGTGTTAACCCGTGAAATGCACAGAATCCGCAATAACACACGGACAAAATCATACGAATAACTTAACACAGTAAATACTGTTATTCTTAGCTCTTGCACAAATTACGTGAGAATTCATTACAAAAACATTTACGCTGACAAAGACTGCTTGTTCTTTTTATTCAGATGGGTTTTTAGGGACAGTGCTGAGCGGTGCCAAATACAATTGTTACAGGAGCTCTGTACGGTTCAACAGCAGTTTCCGTTTCAAATATTTTGGAAGTTTTATCCTTTTTTGTGAATCCAAAATTACGCAATGCCATTTTTGTGTAAAACAGATTTCAATTATTGTCTTTACGTCATATTTAAACAACAAATGTTTAGTCACGTGAGACATGAGTAAATCAACTCATTGAGCTTATTAAAATATTTTAAAAGACTATATTCTTTAGGGTATTTGTCATTAAAATCTAATCCATTTTTCGTATACCTTTGTGTTGCAAAATGCAATAAACCTTTCTCTGAGACAGATTTATTCTAAGTTCCCATGTATAACAATTTTCACATAACACACCCGCGTCACTACGACTGCTGGCTATCTGGTAATAATCTGAGTAATACAACGCTAAAACAAACGTACGTTCAATTTTTCAACATAAGAAAATCTCCAGATTTAAAAAGAGACTGAATAAACTTTGAGACAATTTTCCGTCTGCTTTAAGTTCATTCTACACTGAAATACTTCCGACATATCTGAGTTACAGCGAACACCTGAGTTTGTATCTTGGTACATATAAAAAATAATCCGTACGTTTGTATCTTGGTACATAAACAAAATTTATCCGTAAACATCTCCCGTTTACTCCTTACATTACAAAAGGTTATGCTCTACATACTTTGTCGAAAGCTTTCTCCAAACGCTCAAAAACTTTCTTTCTTCCGAACTCTTTCTTTAGAACTTACATAGGAGTATATACGGTAACATAAGGTGAAATAACACAATCAAGTTCACTGGACTTGCGCAAGGAATCAGCGATCGAGCAGAGTGGGACTTATGGCTAAAAACGAACCGACTGCTTTTTGGAATTATTTAAAATCTCAACCTTCTAAAGACGAAAACATTTCTTTAGAAAAACTTTATTACTATTTTCGGTCACTAAATATTGACGATGACAAGATATCAATTGAAAATTGACGATCTTGCAGAATCAAACGAAGAACTTGATAGAGACATTTCTACAGGTGAGATGAGGTGAAATTGGGTTTAACGTCGTGCTTGAGAATTTTTCGCTCATATGACGACGTGCATGCGTGTATATGTGTATGTGCGGCTGCTTGTACTAGCCCAGACTGAAGCTGGTTTTATAGTGCTAGCCAGACATTTCTACAGACGAAATACTCTTGTCTATTAATAATCTGAAGAATAAGAAAGCTGTAGATGTTGACAAAATAGAAAACGAACATATTATTTCCACAAAGGACATCTTCCTTCCATTTTAATTTGAATTATTTAACCTGGTCTTAGAAAGTAGATATATCCCAGAACCCTGGTTAACCGGAATTATTAAGCCTATTTACTAAAAGAAAGGTGGAAAGTTGTTTACCTGTCCTTAATGCAAGACTTAATAAGTATGTTGAGGGAAATAGCATTCTCTCTGAAATACAGGCTGGGATCAGAAAAGGTTATTCGACTGTGGATCATATTTGTGTCTTAAGCAACCTGGTGAATATGCTTAGATCGGTTAAAACAAAATTATATTGTGTTTTTATCGATTTTCAAAAGACATTTAAAAACATTTGGAGAATAGGTTTGTGGCAAAAACTTCTATCCTAATGTATCAACGGAAGGTTTTTCAGGAAAATATTTTATATGTACGATAATATCAAATACAACAATAATATTTCCGGTTATTTTCGCTGTGAAAAGGGGGTTGTCGAAAATCTTTCACCACTTTTATTTTCTTTATTTTTAAATGATGTCGAAACACACATGTCTTATTCTCAATGAAACAACTATTGGTATTATTAAGATATTATTGCTGTAGTATGCTGATGATACAGTTTTGCTGTCCGACAGTCCTGAAAATTTAAAGCATTGTATAAATGTTTTTCATAATTATTGCAAGCAATGGAAATTGAATGTAAATATTTCAAGACGAAGGTCATTATTTTTTATCAGGACCAGCAAAAAAGACTAAACATGTTTAGATGACAAGGAGCTTGATATTGTTGACAACTATGCATATTTTAGGTGATCAGTTCATACAGAAATGGCAGGCTGATCTGTCTACTTCACTTAAAGGTTACCTATACTGCTGTATAAAACCTTTGTTTTAGAGGAATACTTTAAAGTTATTTCTTTCATCAAAACTGTCCCATCCTCTCATTAAATTCCGTACCGGTAATCATCATTTATAGGCCGATGGTCAAATATCCCTTTTGAAAACAGATTATGTGAATTGTGTTATACACCACATATTGGTGATGAATTCCATTACTTATTTGAATTCCAATATTTTTCAGAAAGTTATGTAAATCCCAACTTTCATAAGCTTGAATTGCTACTTGGGCAACTGTCACACCGCCGCATGTCATATATCCGTAAACTATCAAAAATTATCAAATGCATACCTATCAACCTTTGTCTGGTAAACGTTATTTACTGTCACACGACATTGTGAATGTGTACAGCCACATCATATTCGCAAAAATGTCTACATCCATGTACCACGGTGAGTGTGGTTTTTTTTAATAAACGTGATTGATTGATTGAGAGTGGGGACCCCATACCGCCCGAAACTTCAATGACTTAAAGAGAATAAATCCCTTGTCTATCAGCAAACAAAACAAAAGGAATTACCTGTTTCATCAGGTCCAATTTTGAAGTCTGAAATGAATTAAGGGAGTGAAATTAGTTTTACGACATTTGGGGAACCTAACCCGAGTCTTCGGAGTGACGAGAAAATGTTTTGACCACTAATGTTAGACTTACAAAATTCGTTTCATGTATGTTTAACCCACCAGACTATCACAATTACAATTTACAGAATTCACAACACAAAAAACAAGGTTTAATGTAAGCAAATGTAACTCGTCCCCACTGATATTCTGAATGGCTCCCATCTTCAGTAAACATACCTCTCCAATATTCAAGTTGCGTCAGTCCGTCCCTTCTTGGTCCCGAGTTCGAGGTCGTCCCTGAGATGACGTCACTAATGACCCACAGGGTCAAGGTCACAGGAAGTAAGTATTTCCTCCACATCCCAGCTTTTTGGCGTTGAAATTTCTGAACCAACATTTTCTAATTGGAAATTTTAATGTATAACATAGAATAGCCGCACAAGACTTTGTGGCTCGTCTAGACCTGTACATAGAAAGCTAAAGGTATGCAAGTAAGTAACCAGAGCCTTTCGCACAACCGATAACCTTAGGGATAGTTAATAATTTATGGCTAGGGCGCTGATGATGATTTTAAGATGCCTGGGGGGTGGGGGTCACCCATTTTAAACTCGGGAGCTAGGGGGGGTCATCAATTTGGTACAAAGAAAAATGTTTAAAATTATGCTTAGAAATTATGGGAAGGGGGTGAGCGTCATTGATTTTGTACATGGCATGCAGGGGGGGTCACTTAGTTTGTACATAAACTTTAGGGGAGGGTCATTCACATTGTACATGCTTCTCCATAAAATCATCATCACCAGCTAGCCATAAATTATGAACGGTCCCTTATAGAAATTATATTAACAGAAAAAAATGATTGACAAAGCGACTTACAGACAACGTTTGATTTATGTCTCACCTGCATAGATCATATGCATACAAATCTAAGTAAACAACAGGTATAACAGACTCGTAGGATCCACGTCTTTAGATCGTAATACCCGTAGTTCCTTATCGGTATTCGACTAAAATATCCGGAAGTGATACGGACCTTAAAACCAATTCGTTGTATCCGTCATTTCGTTATAGCGTGTTTGCTGTAAACCTAGTCTGCTGTATGTCAAAAGTACACAACCATTCATCAATATAGTTATGAGAGACATGAAGACCAAGTGTTGCCACGCTGTCCAGTAAAATAGTTCTGTTTATGCCTTCTTAAATCAATAAAGGAAACGAATAGGAATGTTGATTTCTTCATAGTTTTACGAGTTCCTGCTATGGAAGAAAACATTTGAATATGATCTGTGGCGAACCTTTTCCTCCGGAAACCATTTTGCGCATCTTGCAACATATTATTGATTCTGTCCAAGATTTACGCCTACAGATGCCACAACGCAGCTTGTTTATGGGGATTATGCCCGGAATTCAGTTTTGAATTTTTCAGGATAAGATTGATTATCACATAAGGCTATATATTATTGTCAATTATTTCAAGAAACATTTTAACAAATTCGAAAAATATCATTAAGGTGTTTTCCGCCGTGTGCCAGATTGTAGGATGAAAGCCACAAGAGGAAAACAAAGATTTGGGTGAGGAAAAATGTCCCAGAATGGTGATGATGATTTTTAAGGGAGAAGCATGTACAATGTGAGTGCCCCTTCCCCCCACCCCCTCTAAAATTTATGTACAAAGTAAGTGACCCCCTCCATGTCATGCACAAAATCAATGACCTCCCTCCCTTTCCCATATTTCTTAAGCATAAAAATAAGTACAAAATTGCCGACCACCAGTACATATATGCAAAATTGATGACCTCCTCAGAACAAAATGGGTGACTCCCCTTAAACCATCATCAAACCCCACCCCCACCCCCAAGGCTTAAATTATGAACGGTCCCTAAAGGATGATTGAATTTACAATATGTCCTTCCTTTTGTGCCCCGCGGTGATGCTGCTGGAATATTGCTAAAACCATACTCACTCACTCACTCCTTCCTTTTGTTTACTACAGAGCAGTTACCTCCCTTATAGACTGTAAATAGCGCAGGGGCTTGTGTATAATTCCGTGGGTATTACATGTTAATTGTTGGAACCATTACTAATTGTAATCACTGTTGTGTATGGATTCAGAAAAAACATGGTTCCATTTTGTCTGTTTGCTATATATGTTATTTTGGGTGATTGAATATGAGTTCCAAAAAATGCTTGCGACACCAATTCGAGACAAAATTATTTTTATAAACTTATCACAACATAGTCATGTAGCATATCAAAAGGTAGCTTATGATGCATGATGTAGACATAACCATATAATATGCTTCTAATTTCAATTTGGACATAATATATGCTGCCATGACATGCTTATGTAGTAATAATAGTACCCAGGTAAGGTTAATGTGGCCAACAAGTAGCCGTGCACAAGACTCAAATCAGGTCTACCTGTACAACCAGAATTGGCACACTTACCTTCGTGTCTGGGTAATTACACGACAAATAACATAAAGCAAAATCTGCAGTCTATATAAACTGAATGTATGAATGCAAGAATGACAAATTATATTACAGTGAACGGATCACTACAAATTACAAGTGGGGTATGCAAATGCAATATATAATGTGTACTAGTATATGTATTTTGACTTTCACAAGGATTTAGCATTGTTAAGTAGCTTGCATTGTCAATCAATCCGTCACTGACCTGCAAGAACAAAACATGCTGTTGAAATACAAGCTTCGGAAGTACAAACACAAGCATGGATTTTACGCATATTTTTTTATCTTAATTTGGAAACTAGAAGGGCCCTCTTAGAGAACATCCCTGCGCCATTCACTGTTCACTATTACATTTTTAACGAACTGCTGTGTACTTGTACTTTAATGTACTTTCAGCAAACCGTACGCAGATAGCCCTTGTGTCATATCTAACATAACCGCAAAGTTCCATTCAAATCCAGATATAACATTTTGAGATATTATTTATATTCCCCATTTACTTAACACTGCGATTATTTTCAAAGAATGTTTCTGAATCCATAAGCAATACTGATCACAGCTTAATATACAGAGGACGTACAGAGTAAACTCCCTCTCTCATTACTGCCTTAAACCTCTCACAATTGTCGACCCATCAGAAAACTATTACAAACAGACCACAGAGCCTACTAGTCGTGTTATGAAACAAGCGAGCCATAGCTGTGTGTCCGGGTTCAACGTCATCATCAGCCTGTATTTATAGCCATGATGCCAGGTGTTCACCAAAAGGTGAGCTTATCCTGTCCCAATGATGGCACCTGTGACAAACACATGAAAAGTCATGTCAAGTGTTCACCTGAAAAAACAAAAACGTTGGAAGAGAATATAATCTCTGTGTGTACCTAATACTAACGTGTATCTAATCAAACATACCAGTAGAAGGACAACCTCAATATCCCAACTCCACGTGTCCGCCTCACGGTGATTGTATCCCAAGGCTAAACAAGCACGTCAATGCCGACATGTCACGGCGAACTTGTGTGTGTAATATTATCCCACTAGTGTGACACTTGTTATTCTTCGTGGATCTGGCCTGGTTACTCTACACTGCTTGAGACACCAGCAACGATAAGGCTGATCACTTGGCTGTTTCCAACATGTATTGTCAGTCACGTGACAGTCAAGTGAACTAGGTATTTTAAGTTCTTTCCCTACAGCAGATAGAGGGATTTGAGTGCACATAATACTTCGGGACTTTAAATGCCCTTCGGCGTGCTGTACTTTAACAGTAAAAAGAGTAATTATCCTCCAGGGTAAATTCAAATGTTGAGTGGACCAAATATCTTTGCTCGTGTGCGTACTGTTCTGTTATAACGAGGACAAGCATTGTGATTTGTTGCATTTCGTTTTTGATTAACGAGTGGATTGAGTTTCACACTGATTGTCAACAGCATATCAGTTATATTACGGCGGAAGTGTAGTCTGTCATACACACCCTGAAGCAAACATATCCAAGAAAGCCCACGCAAGTCTAGAAAATGTGGCAAGTCTAGATATCCTCAGCTTCTGAAAATGAATAAAGTCTCAGGGCTCCTTTTCATTATATATATATTTTTTTTACTATGAAATATTTTTCAGTAAAATATGTTCATTTTAGAGACTAGTTGTTAGTCTAGGCGGAAGTGATGCAGCCACAGATGTTTACCAATCGGTCAAAACACGGGCACAGTAATGACACTAACAAACCTAGAAATTATGCACAATTCAGGAGGACCGGGATTCGAACCCTCAGTTATAGGTTTCTGGCTACGACATGATGTGTGCCTAATATTCCTTGATCCCAAAGAAATTGGGTCTTATGCAAAAAATAACAAATGCTACTTCTAAATTATCGAAACTGCCATGCATGTCTGAGTTTTTAAAATGCAGTAGCTCTTAAATAATCCTTGCAATATTGAAACTACACATAGGTCCTGTTGAAAATTGCCTTCAGGGGGTTGTTTCATCGAATGTCAACAAATCTGATGAACACCACAGACAGGAAATAGCTTTGAGTCGCTGAACCAAAACGAGATCCTGTTTCTAATGGTGACACGCTTGACTCAGTCAGACGTTCAGACGTTAATGGAGATGTACTGTATAACTTATGGATTAAATCATTTATGAAGCACATTAAAACATAGCACCATCTTGGAGAAAAAAAATTATTAGTAAATTTTAGTGGCCTTAACATATTATATCCCACTTGTATTACGGAAACTACCGATAATGACCAGAGTCGTCACATGACACGAGGTCTGACGTCATAGTGGAGAGATGACGTGCAGACGATCAAACGTATTGTTTCGCTTGCTCACCGAAGGGCTTCGATGACACTCAATGTAAACAAAGGGTAAATACGCAGTAGGAATGTCTTAATGAAAGTTAAACATGCTATGACATATTTAGTTAAATATTTAGACTCCTCAAACGTGAAACACATGGAACTATATGAACGGTGTAGGATGTCAAAAATCGCAACACCTGTCGCTAGCCTGTGGCGGAGTACTATATGCTGACAAAGCTCTGCACAGTGTATCCATTTTCAATGACATTGTTTAGTGGCCTCAAACATACTCGTGGCCATCAACTTGAGGCTACGTTTGGTAAAAGATATCTTGACAGCACAGAAGTAGCTGTGTAGATCTAACGAGTGAAGACACCTATACGATGTTTGTAAACGATCGCGTGTGGACCAGACAATCCAGTGATTGTTACCACACATTAATAATTCACTATGATATAAGCGCGCGCGCACGCACACACACACACACACATATTAAGTCCAACAGCCACATTAACACAACGCCCAGGTTGACGCAAAATCACAAACACACACACACTCTCTCTCTCTCTCTTCTCTCACTCACACATATTCACACAAACACACATGCTCATTAAGACCAACATACGCTCATAATAACATACACCCAGATCACGACACACACACCCTCACCAACACACAAACGCCAGCAAACATTCATACTAACACACACTCTCACACTCACACCAAGACACAGACACACTAAGATCAACACTCACACCAACACACAATCTCACAAACACAAACTCACACAATGACGCTCACCTCCCCAGCAGACACAACTGTCGTGTCTACAGACTGGCTCCATACTGCAGGCTAAAATAACACCAACATGGCAGCAATGGTCGAGAATATTTATTCAAGTTCTCACAATACACCACATTTCCTCGTAGACATAGATATGTTACATATCGTACGCTTTATATACGCTGATTCAATACTATGTATGTTGATAGGTCCGGTCATACACGCAAGTGTACTAAGCGTTTTAATATGAAATCGTTGCATTTGTCAACTTTCCAGCTTGTTTGACCAGAGTGTTTCCGTGACGATCAGTTCAAAGTACTACACACATTTCATTGCCCCCGGCTTCTCAACTGCCTGGCAATAGCCGGAAATAGAGACTCGAAGGTGTAAACGAGGCTGTCGCCATCACCGGAAGTGTTTCTTCCCATACCACGTGACGAGCTTCCAAAATGGTTGCTGTGTCCAATAGAATCAAATCCTCTTTTCCCGACATCTGGCTCGCCGTTCCTGTCAAAAGACGATATCCCTCCCGATGACTGTGCAAGCGGTGCTGTGGACATCCGCTTTAGTTGCGACCACAGGAGGGACTGTGATAAAGCTTTATCACCCTGTGGATCAAAACACAATTTAATTATAACTAAGTGTTGCAGTATATAACATATGTTATATTTGGCATTACACTTCCAGGAGTATTCTCCCGGATGGGACTCAACCCCAAAAGTAACGTACAGAAACAAAACATAAATATATACAAATCAAGAACCAACTAAACCATCCTGTAGTTCATCCCCGACCTCTTCTGGCAAATTTCCGATTTAAAAAATCATCTATGCATGCAACCCTAACGCTTTTCGTCAAATTCAACTGAAACTTGGCCCCGTGTTACACGCGTGCGTGTCTCGATGCACACGTGTGTGACACGGGACTCAAACGCGTTGCACACCAGTGTGACACGGGACTCAAACGCGTTGCACACCCGTTGCACAACCGTGTGACACGGGACTCAAACGCGTTGCACACCCGTGTGACACGGGACTCAAACGCGTCGCACACGCGTGTGACACGGGACTCAAACGCGTTGCACACCCGTGTCACATGCGTCTTACACGCGTTCCCAACGCGTTCAAGGAGAATTAACTTTTAGGCAGTAGTGTACTAGAGTCGATTGTACAAGGGTGACTATATCATGAGTATATATTTGTTTCAACAGTATTACAGATGTACGATGTTTGTAAACAAATCGACCAGACAATCCACTGAATGTCACCATGCGATACTATGACAGAGCATGTGTTTATGAATCACTATGAAATAGTGACGATACCGGGTGTTCGCGAAAAGGTCAGCTGAAGACCACATTCAAACCCGGATCTTCACGGGTGTGTTTGTAAACAAATGAGACGTTTGAACAGACTGTCCTACCGCATGTCTGTCGTTGCACATATTTTACACAATATACAGATGTGGTCCTACAGCTGTGACAATGAAGTGCGCAACAACTGTTCTATATATACTACCCATCAAAAGTTTAGACTCACTGGTGTAAATGTAGCCACGTACTTCAGTCAACTGTTCTGAACTAGAATTTGCAAAATATTCCTTACTGTTTAAAGGTACTGTTTACACATGAACTGACGTATTGTAAAACAAATTCGTAATGTTGAAAAGAATATTGTCATGAGTTCAATAAATGATGAATCTCAGTGAAAATTGGCGAATTCTTAACAAAACTTTAAACCCATGCACATGCACGATATTTGCACATGCTTTTCAGCAATTTGATGCATGGTCATCGTGCAATTCATCTGCATAAGGTTTGCAGTTGGTTCCCCCAAGTTAGTGGAGAAATTCATCTTCGACGTCGTCACATATACATAACATATAGTGAGTGTTTTAAGTGAGTGTAAACTTTTGATGGGTAGTATATATCTGTATTCCTTGCCCTCTGTAGCGCTTCTGACACCTAACGTAAACAAGAGACAGAAAGGAAATGCAAATGAAAATAGTTTTCACGTATTTGGATATATTCTTAATGAAAGTTATCCATTTAATGACATGTTTATCTAAGTCTAAATATTTAACTAAACGTGTCATGAAATGGTTAACTTTCATATTTAGTCCTACATAAAATCCTCAATAAGGAAACAGATGAAAAACATGTAATATCTTAAATGGACACTGCAAAATGTGACAAGTTTTTTAACGCAGCTCTCGGCAATATTCCAGATATATAGCAGCAATCTGTAATTAATCCAGTGATCAACATCATGAGCATCGATCTACGTAAATGGGATACGATGACGTGTGTCAACCAAGTCAGCGAGCCTGACCACCCGATCCCGTTAGTCGCCTCTTACGACAAGCATGGGTTACTGAAGACCAATTCTATGGTAAGAGTGACGAATCGTCACACATGTCGCTAGTCTGCGTCAAAGGTACTAAATGCTTGCCGCATGGAACTCGGGGTGGCAGAGTGGTTTTATTGCGCCAAACGATGTATGATTGGGTATCGTAGCCAAAGCTGTTTGTTTTAATTCAAATTTTAGTGATGGGATTCGAAACTACCATAGTTTAGTTACAATCGGACGTGCCTATGGGACAAAGCGCTGCACGGCTAATCCAGTCTGATCCAGTGCTGACTGGATTAGTGTCAGAACAATACTGGTTCACGGCCACGTCGCAAACAAGGTACAAGTGATTGTTGACGTCACCGTGTCCAAGCACGGAGATCATTGGTGTATAGATGTATGTGTTTATTTTGCAAAGCACTTCTTAACATCACTTGTTTCCATTTCCTTTAAAGGCACTCTTACATACATCTTATATTACAATATTATCTTCTTTATAACACATCATAAATACGCAATCCCCAGTATACGTCTACATATATTATATTGCTGAGTTTTTCTGTGAAATCACTTGCTATGTTTTACTTTATTTTCACTTAAACGCATCTTTTAATGGTAGCTGACTGACTGACTGACTGACTGAATTTGGTTTTACGCCGCTTTAAGCAATATTCCAGCAACATCACGGCGGGGGGACACCAGAAATGGGCTTCACAAATTGTACCCATGTGGGGATTCGAACCCGGATCTTCGGCGTGACGAGCCAACGCTTTAACCACTAGGCTACCCCACCGCCCCTTAATGGTAACTCCCCTTTAGACAAATCTACCATTGTCAAAAACACGCTAATGTTAATCTTGTACATGACTTCTTAAAAATAATGTTTTCTTATTTTAATATAGCTCTCACTTGTTATCCAATTTTATTCAAATACAACTGTTATTTTTAGTGTTTTAATGTCTATAGCTTACATCTTAGCACCTTCTTGTGTACTTAATGCATTAATCCGTGAAGATCAGGGTTAGAATTGGCCTTCAGCAACCCATGCTTGTCGTAAGAGGCGACTAACGGGATCAGGTACAGTCAGGCTCGCTAACTTGGTTAACACATGTCATCGTATCCCAAATGCGTAGATTGATGCTCATGCTGTTGATCACTGGATTGTCTGGTCTAGACACGATTATAAACAGGAATATTGTTAAGTGCGGCGTTAAACAACAAACCAACCAACCAACAACTTAATGTATTTAAATGGATTATGATATCCATCGTAGTGTATGTCTAGTTTATGTGTCATATGCGGTGGGGTAGCATAGTGGTTAAAGCGTTGGCTCGTCACGCCGAAGATCCGGGTTCGAATCCCCAAATGGGTACAATGTGTGAGGCCCATTTCTGGTGTCCCCCGCCGTGATGTTGCTGGAATATTGCTAAAAGCGGCGTAAAACCAAACTCAGTCAGTCAGTCTAAATGCCCCTCAAAGATTTCGGACCAACTGCAACAGCAATTTTCTATGTCGATGAACATTATTTGTTTCCAAGATTTACAGTCGTTACCGTTTACTGCTTAATATAATACATTATCAAATTAAAGTTACAGATTAATCCGCGCTATGGTTATGGATATGGTATCGAATGCGCTTAAATTGGACGCGCTTACATCTATAGGTGACCTCGCTCGACACTGAATAGACAATATGTTTAACTCTGTTCTATCATGGCTACCTTCTAACATGGGAAACGAGAACCTTCGGGTGGCAGCAAATATACCAAGTGAAAAGGCAAAAGTATTTTGAGTGGATTGTCGATCTGAATTAGGGAACCACAGACAGCGGCCTGAAACATATTATGGCGCTAAAATGTAGTAGTGACGTTACAATGTATCACTCGTACGTATGACATGCGTTGGCAACGTGTAAATCAACACAAATTAGTGATCGTGAATTCTAACATGTAAAAACGATACCTTATACGTTTGACTCCTACACCTTTCCCGATAACTTGTTAATAAGGTAACACCTTATACTTAATTCCTAAAACGTGAGTGGTTTTGGTTTTACGCCGCTTTTAGCAATATTCCAGCAATATCACGGCGGCGGACACCAGAAATGGGCTTCACACATTGTACCCATGTGGGGATTCGAACCCGGGTCTTCGGCGTGGCTTATTTCTAAAGAATTGTAACCGTTACGTCTTTCTCTCACATTCTTACAATCCTATAACGATTTTGTTTTGTAGAATACATGTTAACAAGGTATTGAACTGAAATGAAGTTAACTTTCCCATATATGATATTGCATAATTAATATAAAAGTATAAATGTCCTTCAAAGAACTGTTGCTTATTTAGACTTTATTCCAACATTCTAATGTAATATGAAAATATTTTATTATTATTAGTTTTGACCTGAAAATACTGGACAGTTACTCGTTTTCATTAAAATAATCTGTAAACTATGGTTTTAATTCATTGGCTTCATACGTTCGTGTAATAATTTAAATATAAGTAAGTGAGTGAGTTAAGATTTTAAGTCACATCGGCAGTATTTCTGCCATATCGTGACCATATTAATTTGAAATAAAGTAGAATTGATCTTTCCACATACATACATCAAAATGGGAAAAATAACTTTTAAAACCTACTTAAACAAATGTACTTGAAACACAAACTTTGAAACAGGAGAGAAATCAGAAACTGCTTCAAGAGAGAGATGTCGAACCTTTTATAACGTTTGCTTTTTCATATAACACAAATTTATATCATCAAGAGGATGATCGTGTATAATTTGCATATTTTTTTAGAAAACGAAAAAGTACACCTACCATTTGCGAATTTCCGAACACACAAACCGCGGTCCCGCATAAAACAACCAGGGTTATTGGTAAGGCAGTCATGGTTACAAAAGCGCTTCAAACTGTCTCCGGAGTCAAAGAACAAGCTACTTATATAGTGTCTGCACTTGTCCACACACCTAATATATCTATTACAATGACTTTAAAGTGTACGCCTCTTTTATGAGGACCAAATCCCCTGTAACCATAAATTTCGCCAAATTGGTCTGTTTATATGGCTCCTCTGTTTCGCTCAGTTCTTGAGGCTTTCATGTCGCATACAGTGTCATTCCTTAGAGGAAGTGCGATGGCTGCTTTATGTTATTCTTTGCTTTCTGCTTGCAACCGGAAACGCTGTAAACGCCGAGCACTTTCGTCCCACATCAACCGGAAATCATATCAATATGGAGATTACTGCTGCGCCACGCCGGAAGTTGAGCCCTATAATGGCGCCGACATCACTTCCGGTTAAATATGTGTTCAGCAGCCACAGACGAAAAGTGAAATGTATTCATGTACAAATTGGACAGGTTGTTATTATATGTCTGTGGTAGTAAAATATAGCTTATAGATCTCTGGGGATAATATTTTTTTTGTTTGGAATGTAAAGAAGCGTTTTTAAACATCACGTGATATAGAGTCACGAACACAAAATGCGTAAAACCACTGAGGCAAATTTGATCAGATGAGGCGACAAACGTACATTGAGTTAATACCTTGTTTCTCATTTAGATGTACAAATCAGTGCGTGGTAAACATTTGTGTTCAATGGAAAATACGAAACCATAAGTCGAATGAGTACACTGGAAACTTAACACAAGATTCATGGTGCGTCTTGAGAAAAATACAGAATGACGGGGAATTACAGGCAAAATCGTATTTTAGGAATTCAGTGATTTAACTTCGGAGACGATACGGTGTCTCAGCTGATAAATCGTTCGCTTTCAAACCCTTGACTGGAATATTGCCAAACGTTTTAACAAGTCAATTTTTTGTATGATATTTTGCATGACTCTGCATTTGTGTAGCTCTTTGACGCTTAACAAGGCAATAAAAACGTCATGGTCTGGCCCCATGTTCCCGTTCTCACTTGCCTGTACGTGTGTCTGTGCCACAGCCTTTGCATGTGTTTATGATGGATGCGCTCACATTTTCGCAAACGCCTGGAGTGAGTGAGTGAGTGAGTTTAGTTTTACGCCACACTCAGTAATATTCCAGCTATATGGCGGCGGTCTGTATATAATCGAGTCTGGACCAGACAATCCAGTGATCAACAGCATGAGCATCGACCTGCGCAATTGGAAACTGATGACATGTGTCAACCGGGCCAGCGAGCCTGACCACCCGAACCCGTTAGTCGCCTCTTACGACAAGCATGGGTTACTGAAGGTTCATTCTAACCCGGACCTTCACGGGTAGCAAACGCCTGGAACCGTTGCTATTTGATAGTGATTGATTAACACAAGCTCATATCGTAGGAAAGTTGTCTGACTCACATAGTTTTACATATACACACTAATATCGTGTATATTGCATATAGTAAATGTACGTAGCTGGCAATACACACACCGTCACATTTGTTGAAGATGAAACCGAAACAGCCAATTTTATAAACTATACATACTTATCTTGTTGACATATTCTGTTGTCAGTCAGACCCATGTCACGTGCTTGTTGCAAATGGTTTAAATACTGTATTCTGGCAACCATAAACCTATATCCCGCACGTATTACACATGGTTGAGAGACGGCGGTTCCTGAAGGGCCATCCGTGTATCCAAGACATTAATTCCCCCGTTCACCGGCGTCAGATGCAGTGATTCACCAGATGTCCTTACATGACACATTTGTCTCAATATAAAATATATGTAACCATTCGTAAATTTCTGAATGTTTCAGAGTTTTTTCATTTTAAATTCCCGGAAACAATCGATGAAGACTAGTTTGCTTTCATGCAAATGTCGTAATACATTTTTTTGGTTTACTGGAGAAATAAGCATGAGTGAGGCATGATATACAGTGAATTAGCAATACAATCGATCAAAATGGAACTGTTGAAATGATAGTGAAGGTGTAAGGCCATAAAGGTCTGTAACGGTAATTTCGGGCGCGTAGAACAGTACAGCTGGTGAGACCACCATGTTTGACGATATTAGCACAGTACTTCTGTGAAGGAACTTGCGTATAGATACCATTGATGTTACCTTCCGTTCCTCCTGAAGAGCAGCCCCATGGTCATATATGTTTGGGGGTGTAGGGTCTCCCGCGTACACTCCTCGCTCCAGAACACCCAGCCGATGTTCACCGATGTTCACCGATGTTCTTGTATGGGCATGGTAAGGACATAATCGAGGACTATTTGGGTACGATTTGATCTGGTATTGTCATTTTGCAGTTCAAGATTTCTGCCGATATTGAAAATATTGCTTGCTAGTCCAATGTCAATTCACAAGAATCAGCTGTTATGTCTGATACCGACCCACGCAATGACACTACTACCCTCAAACAGATAATGGTTAAAAAGTGTCCTCGCATACCAAAAACGTTTTCTGGCATATTTAAATCGGCGACAGATCCTTGATTCGCCTGTAAAAAATGGTATAATCCCATTGATGAGCAGTAGATTTCTAGAGTTGCCAAGCCCAACCCGATTTTTGCCGTCTATGGCAAGCTGTTAGGGCCACCTCATTCACAGGACGCCTTGGTTTCAGGGAAGCTGCATATAGACGATTATTAAAGGTAGATGTTGAAAGTCACCCTCCTGTTCCTGTGCGTAAACCTCATTTGACTCGGGGCAGAAGCGAAGTGCAATTAATGGAATGAGACAATTGTGTGCAGGTGTCATTGTAGGCCTGCCATTCGCAGGTTCCATTGCAACCCGATCCGTTCCCCAACACGTGTCACAAAGTCATTACAATTTTTCAGCTGCTCATTTTGTGGTCAAGCAACAGTGATTTCATTACTACAATAAATGCACGTACATTACCCATATACACATGTTGTACTAAAATATATGTACACACATTACAAATATGACTGCATGTACAGTACACACATGCACATGCTGCACTACAATAAATGGGAAAAGACAGGACCTGTACTTTTTAATATTTCTTCATGAGCCTACATTTTCCTTCAAAGCCAGTAAGACCGCCTCCGTGGTGTAGTGGCTAGAGCGTCCGCACGGAGAGCGGAAGGTCGCGGGTTCGATCCCCCCACCGCGTCATACCAAAAGACGTTAAAATATGGTACTTGTTGGTCCCTGCCTGGCGCTCGGTATTAATGGGTACAACAAGGACTGGTCGGTCGGCTCGGTATTCATATCTCAGTGGGCTAGCACTATAAAACCAGCTTCAGTCTGGGCTAGTACAAGCAACCGCACATGCACATACACACGCATGCACGTCGTCATATGAGCGAAATATTCTCAAGCACGACGTTAAACCTAATTTCACCTCACCTCACCTCAAAGCCAATAACGGTCTAATTTCTACCAATTATACCCTGACCAACACAGCATACTGTATGGGTTCGGGCCCACAGAGTGGCTTGTGGAAATCACAGTGGATGTGGCAAGTATCGACGCAGAATCCATGAGCTTCAAGGCATGATTGATTCTGGTTGGCTGAAAAATGAGACCAATTTCATAAAGGTCCAACCTAAACAGGATGTGTATCACAAGTGCGAACTTTAAAGGTCACCTTCAACCAAAAAAATCAAACATGATTAAAACACAATTATCACTTATTCATGACATATAATATACATTGCTGGTTATGAAAAAACATATAAACAAAATTATAAGCGTACAATCGCAAATCAAAAGTGCAATATTGTGTACTTGGGTTTACTTCCCAAGAAACGAAGCAGCCGGGATACCGAACCCAGTCAGAGCGGGTGGGTGTGCACTCAAGTGTAACGGCTGGTTCATTTGCGTATGCCTCACGGCTCATTGTGTGTGTATATATAGAGATGTTGGGTTTTGTAAATACATGCTCATTTTTTGTGTATAACATTTTGCAATCAACAGACATCATAACATGTCATGTGTTCAAGTATCACACCTGCCTGTCTGTGTAATTACATAATGTGACAGAGACCGAACTCGGGCCATAAATCAATGCGTTTTGTTTATGGTGTATAGCCTGATTGGTGTTAAGTTCAAATTGCATGTGGTCAGTTATCGCAGTTGTGTATTGAATATTGTCATTAGCAGACAGGCAGGCAGACACACAGCTGTCAATAAAACAAGACATTGAGTTTTGTCTGTGACAACGACATATCTATATCACAGTTAGAAATTCTGTCAACGCTTAATAATGACATTGCTTTTAAGTATCGAACTGAGAAAGTGACTCGGTAAGAAGAACGTGTGGTGAAATAGACAAATGAAATTATATAAACAGTTTATTTACTGTCATAACATATAAAAAAGCTCGAGCCTGATATCAACAAAACATTAGAAAAATAGCTCACACCAAAGCCTTCACCGAGTATTCACCGGACAGCCCGCTTCCAAGTTGCGCGAACCTATTTCACTGCGCAAGTGCTATGAGCGCAGCCCAGCTGTTGAAACCAGTTTTCCCCCGAACAGTCGGGGGAAAATTAGTTAATCGTTTGAACTCCGATTTCGCGCGGTTTTTCTTCATCGCGTTATTTTTCAACTTTATAAGTTGAATTTGCATTTTTGATGATTTGTTTCGGTAAGTCCATACCGAAAGGTATCAGAATCTGCAAAGTTGTGTTTTACATTGCATGTGACCTTTAAGCATTCCACCTCTGTGAACTTAAGGCTGAAACGATCATGAAAAAACACGAGCAGCCATTCCCGTTATAACAACGTCTAAAGTAGCGTATTATCAACTACAGTAGAAATTGCAATTGGTTACCCCGAACACGGCTGTAACGAACTGTTTCATAAGTTCCAACCACACGAATGTTCATGATATCAGTCATTTGTTAGATTGGTACTGACATGAATATTGAAGGACGCCATCTCTCAGCTTGAGTATTGGCATGCTCGGGGTTAAACAACCAACACAACAATATTGTCAATACAACCTAAACACGTACACGTATCGGGGGAGGAGAGAGGAGAGGCATATCTCCGCTACCAATTTAATATAGACCCGACCAGGATGGTCCTGAATCTTTATGGTCGTGTGTGATCCTGTGCATAGAGCTCAGGTCACAAATCAGGTGTAGTTCAGCAATTTTGGGCGCGGAGAGTCCTTGAATGGGTGACCGTGTTTGGCAGCTTGACTCCTGAGAGTTTCTAGGACTTCTGTCCTGCCCCACAACGAGCACATGTGATACATGTGGTCTCACCTTAGGCAAGTGAGTTTGTTCAAAATTGCCTCTGTTGATTCAGCAGAAAATGCGTACCCGGTGGTATAAAGCATGTGACCTTCAAGCGCCTAACAGACAGCTGGGGTTATCCAGGGTAATAATGAATATGTACTATTGATTGATCATTCAGGGCGATCGTTGTTAAACCACTATTTATTCACTTTCATTAATTACTGGGAAAGGGTGATTGTGAAGGCTTCACACATCTGCCATTATGTGAAGAAAAACGCATAAGGTCACAGCAATAACATAGGCCTTGGCGTGAGTGAATACTGCTTATCGCCGCATCTACAATTTCGTTTTAGTTTAAGTTGAAACAGAGACTGGATGCAGTCTAGGTTTAGATAGGCATGCGGTCCTGTGAACTGTTTCTCAGGGATGAAAAAGTGAGTGAGTGATTGAGTTTAAGTTTACGCCGCTTTTAGGAATATTCCAGCAATATCACGGCGGGGTACACCAGAAATGGGATTACCACTTTGTACCCATGTGGAGAATCGAACCCGGGTATTCGGCGTGACGAGCAGACGCTTTAACCACTAGGCTACCTCACCGCCCCTCAGGGATGAAAAATTGGAAATCTGACTGAGTGAACCGTTCCAGTTGACCTATCTCTTCAAGACACATTCGTTATATTGTAATCGCACGCTGACAGATGGTCATGGTCACTGTGCCGGACTGTTTCCGGGGCTGAGTTTGTTGGATGGGTGCAGAGGACTGAGCCGTACATGTATCTGTCAGTACTGGACTGAGTATTTGAGTGAGAGAATAAATCATAGGGAGAGATAGACAGTTGGAGACAGAAGAAGGAGACATAGACATGGAATAGATGGCGTCAGTAGAATCAAAGTATGATTCATGATGGTGTGGTTTGTTTGTTTCTTAACGTTTGTTACCAATATTCCAGCTATATGGCGGCGATCTGTAAATAATGGAGTCTGGACCAGACAATCCAGTGATCAACAGCATGAGCATCGATCTACATAACTGGGATACGATAACACATGCACCAAGTCGATGAGTCTGACCACCCGATCCCGTTAGTCGCCTCTTATGACAAGCATGGGTTGCTGAAGATCAATTCTGACCCGGATCTTCACGTTCTCACGAAGCAAGTCACTTAAAGACGTGAAATGTAAAAATGTTGTTGATAGTTTCAGAGGATGAGGTGTAATCCGTGCATCTGAAAGAAACGTCGACTACCCATGATGAAATACACGCACACGGTTAATACTTTAACTAGGGCTAAATGATACTTACTAACTCGTCACGATATGGCTGAAATATTGCCGATGTGACGTTAAATTTTAACTCACTCACTCACTCACTAACGTGTATACTCATGGAAACAAATAAGGGAACACATGAAAGCACAAGTGTTCCTTTATTCTTTTCCAGGTTCCTTCACAAGCTTTGTATTGACTGTTGGTGAAATTTTGGAAAAGAATAAAGGAACACTTGTACTTTCATGTGTTCCCTTTTTCGTTTCCATGAGTATATATTTTGAAATGTATCATATCATATACACACATTTATCTGCAAGCCAAGATGACCTTCTCCAAGATGTGTACACACAGTACACGTTATCTCCATGTTCCTGGAACTAACCCCTGGTTTTCGCGAAAGTGTAGTATCACGTCAGCGGGACTGAGATAAGGCTGTATATATACTCCTCGAGTTACTCCGGCCTCATACAGTGCAAGGGCACGGAGTAGCAGGAGCATGGCGTCTCTATATATGTGGATACTCTCAGCTGCACGATTAGGGTGAGTGCCGTTGACATGTGCTTAAGACACAAATCTGTGTCGACATTCTAAACGTTATAAACAATATGCATCCTTGAAGATCCAGGTGACAACTGATCTTTGGTAAACCTACGTTTGTTTGTTGTTTAAAGCCGTACACAATATTCCAAATATATGGCGGTTGTTTGTAAATAACAGAGTCTGGACCAGACAATACAGTGATCAACAGCATGAGCAGCATGCTACGGGGCACCAGAGTCAGCCAGTGGATCGCTGGTGGGGACAAATCCTTGATTTATTGATACAGCATGTGAAGCCTTGTCTTGGTTTCTTGGGACATTGGTTTCTCTGTTTCTTTTACGACCTCCAGGTACCGACATCCGAGTGAGTGAGTTTACTTTTACACCGCTTTTAGCAATATTCCAGCAATATCACGGCGGGGGACACCAGAGTGAGTATCGTTTAACGCCGCTTTTAGCAATATTGCAGCAATATCACGGCGGGGGACACCAGAGTGAGTATCGTTTAACGTCGCTTTTAGCAATATTGCAGCAATATCACGGCGTGGGACACCAGAGTGAGTATTGTTTAACGCCGCTTTTAGCATTATTCCAGCAATATCACGGCGGGGACACCAGAAATTGGGCTTAACACACTGTATCCATGTGGGGAATCGAACCCGGGGCTTCGGCGTGACGAGCGAAGCTTCAACCACTAGGCTACCCCACCGCCCCTACCGACATCCGACTTGGCATTTGGAGTTATTGTGCCTTGCATCTGTGCATATAGCCAAACCACACAGATGATACTCTACAACTCAAAATTATGTTCCCCAAGGGCGCATTACGAGTACGCACAATAACACAACCAAGTCGATACCTGTGCATGACGTTTTGTCACGCGTGTTGTTTGTGTTAACGTTGTGGACGAAGTCAACCACCTCCCGTGACCTTCTCGAAAGGAATTTCTTTTTGAGGTGTAGTGTAAGTACGTCACTAGAACTATCCATGTTATCACGGTTGGGTTGGTTCATTCCAGGTAAATGCTACTGGTTCCTGTTCATCGCAATATGACTGCCCCGCGGAACCACGAGCTGAGCAAGTCTTGCGGTGGCGCCGATGGGAACAGCTACCAGATTCCTAACGATATTGTGTGCGCCAAGACAAGGATCCACAATGACCACATGGACCAGGTCTCGGTGTTGAAAGCCATTATGGAGATCAAACATAAATTCAGTGAAAACATGCCACTCCTCGCTGACAAGCTTGACATGTTAGTAAAGAGCAAAGATGCAGAAATACAGGCTTTAAAGGACACGATAAGCCGAGGAGAGGACACCAACCGAATCCTCAACGAACAGTTGTATGCATACCGGGTGAATGAACAGAAGATGAGGTACGAAATTAAGCTGCAGAAGAATGAAAACAAAGAACTGGGGATAAAAGTGATGAAATATCAGTCGGAAATCGCCGCCATGACTGAACATTTCCGCAAATTAGACGTCATGACAGGCAAGGTAGACCTTGTGCTCCAGAGAACAAAACCTTCCTCCTCTGCAGTTGTCTCCCTTAACAACATTGGAACTAAAACAGGGGGAGCACAAGGCAGTGAAAACTGTTTCACTCCTGAAACGACATCTGTCGGACAAAGTGTAACTCACATTACCCGTCCTCAAGATTGTCCACGTCAAAATGATGGTAGACATTCACGGACACAAAAGCTCCCAGTTGCTGATATACCTTCGCGTAATGATACTCATGCTTTTCAATTTGGGAGCGTAGAAAGTCACCACTTTCACGCAAAAGAAAGTAAGCCGGCTATAAAAGAACCAAATCGAGATGGACAGGAGAACATAAAAACGGAACAGTATGTGTTGTCCCGTGTGGGAGGACAAGCAAGCTTTGACGTTGTAAGTACAGCTGTGGCGAGATATGCCGCCAGCAGGGGTGTACGGTTGATACATGTACGTCACATGAGGACATGGCGGTGTAAGGCCGGACAATGTACGTACACAATGCTGGTGGATATAGCACGTGACGACTCCCAAAAAGTACTGGCCAGATTCTGGCCAGAGGGTGTGTTTTGTAGATTGTATGTCTCTGAGGCTAAAATGAAAAGCAAGAACGAGAACAGGTCAGGAGACGGGGATAAAAAACAGCAAGCAGTAACTTCAACGTAAACGTTCATAGGATCCTGTCAGGCATAAGGGATACAACTCTTCACAGTGTATTAAGGTCCCTTAACTATTGGGCCGTCCGTACTCATAAAATACCAAATGTAATACGTTGTTAGCTTTGACTGACTTCATAATCTATTGAATTGTGTTCCATTTATCTCTAGTGTTTCATTATCTCTTGGTGTCAGTTTTGTATATACTTCTATGTCTTGCGCTTTGAGCATGTTGTACATGGAAAATAGCGCATTACAAGCATGCTATTATTATTGTGATATGCAATGTTTGTCTGTGTGGCGTCAGGTACCAAATAAATACTTACTTCCGGGTGCATGTTGTGTGAGTGCAGGTGCTACAGGCAGGGTAGGATACGCTTGCCATTATAACTAGTTCATATGTTTACAGCTATTTTAATACCTTTTACGTCCAGTGTAATCTGTTTGGGCGGATAATCGAGGCTGCATATTTGCTTTTATATTAAAACGATGCTTCTGACAGAATATATAGCTTATTTCCCTGTCCACAGTAATATTATTTTTTATCTTACCTCACACATAAATGTCGTTTTCTGATTGGTTGGACGCTCTTCTGTTAATTTCATTGTACCCAGCTTACAAAATTTTCATTTTTTATGTTCCCTGATCCCTTCGGAACATAAACAAACATAGAGGATATATCAACCCATGTCCCCTACATGACCAGTGAACAAGGTATTTATCTTACCGAACACCTCAGTGTTAATTTTGAACTGTTTGAAGCACGGGTATCGGATCATAATAAGGTGTACCAGAGTTACTCAATTAGCAAATACTCGATTTTCAGATGACATAGAATTTAGCAGACAAGAAAAACAAATTTAGAGTTATCTCCCTTCCATCAAGTTGCATTCGCAAAACATCGGTAATGTCCGTACATCATACGTGACTCAATTATTCGAGATAAAGAATTACTAACACGAAGTACCAAATGAATTCCCGCAGTTCGGCATTCCCAGCGGGTAGCATAGAAAATATTACTCGATTGTAAGCGAGGTACATTGAAAATAATAGAAGAGCGCTCAGTCAATCAGAAAACGACATTTATGTGCGAGGTAAGATAAACAATAATGTTCAGCAAGTGCGTTCACTGTAAACAAATTCATCATGGGTGAGCAGCAGGTCTTAGACCTTGGGGAAACGTTTACCACTGAAAGACCATTGAATCTGGGATTCGAGCCTATGACCAGTGCATCTAATCACAAATAAAGGCAGCATTTATTACGCCGCTTTGATAATCCGTTAACCACTTAACTGGTACAAGGTTTCAGATGCAGGGGCATGAGTGAAATGGCAAATTGCAAGTCATGAGCTGAGCAAAATATACATTAATTTGGCAAAGATTTGGAAACATGCTGAAGCATAAGGCTTTGGACCGAAAGTAGCTTCAACTAAAGAGAAATATCGGTTATATTTATAGATAATAATAAATTTCCTGACTGAAAGGATCGTCAATGTGTTTAAATATTTCTCATGAACGTAGATCGTTTTTCACAGTTTTTCACATATTAATTGACAATAATAGCTTTGTATCACTGAACCTAGGATGTATTATTTGCGTGGGTCAAGGAGATGTTTGTAGATTTCATTAGTGGATCCACAATTAGTGGATTTCTCACGCTGAATAATACGTGAGTCCCAACGGCCGTTCCAAAAACCTGTATCCACGCGTGAATAGTATATCTCCACATAGGCACTATGCAGGTACAGTCTCGACACAGAAACCGTCCCGACACACAGTTCCGACACACACACAGTCCAGACACACACACAGTCCAGACACAGGCACCGTCCCGACACAGGCACAGTCCCGACACAGGCACACTCCAGACACACACACAGTCCCGACACAGGCACAGTCCCGACACACACACAGTCCCGACACAGTCACCGTCCCGACACAGACACAGTCCCGACACAGACACAGGCACACTCCAGACACACACACAGTCCCATCACAGACACAGTCCTGACACAGGCACATTCCTGACACAGGCACAGTCCCGACACAGACACAGTCCCGACACAGTCACAGTCCCGACACAGACACAGTCCTGACACAGACACAGGCACCGTCCCGACACAGACACAGTCCCGACACAGGCACAGTCCCGACACAGACACAGTCCCGACACAGACACAGTCCCGATACGTACACAGTCCCGACACAGTCACCGTCCCGACACAGACACAGTCCCGATACGTACACAGTCCCGACACAGGCACCGTCCCGACACAGACACAGTCCCGACACAGACACAGTCCCGACACAGACACAGGCACCGTCCCGACACAGACACAGTCCCGACACAGGCACCGTCCCGACACAGGCACACTCCAGACACAGACACAGTCCCGACACAGACACAGTCCCTGACACAGACACAGTCCCGACACAGACACAGTCCCGACACAGACACAGTCCTGACACAGACACAGTCCTGAGACACACACAGTCCCGACACAGGCACAGTCCCGACACAGACACAGTCCCGACACAGACACAGTCCTGACACAGACACAGTCCCGACACACAGGGCACAGTCCCGACACAGACACAGTCCCGACACAGACACAGTCCTGACACAGACACAGTCCTGACACAGACACAGTCCTGACACAGACACAGTCCCGACACAGGCACAGTCCTGACACAGACACAGTCCCGACACAGGCACAGTCCTGACACAGACACAGTCCCGACACAGACACAGTCACAGACACAGTCCCGACACAGACACAGTCCCGACACAGACACAGTCCCGACACAGACACAGTCCCGACACAGACACAGTCCCGACACAGACACAGTCCCGACACAGACACAGTCCCGACACAGACACAGTCTCGATATGTACATAAGCCAAGCATATTCAACACACACTCGCACAGAAGAGACACCAGCAGTCCCGACAATGGGACAAGACACTGGCACGGTGCTAACACAGGCGCTCATTACAAGTACAGTTTAGAAGCTTATCATAAGATATATTCTGTTTGGAAATACTTCAGAACGCCAGCCTAATCCGCCCGCAAACTGTACATGTCCTACATCTACCGACCTTCACCTTGCTGGTAGGTCCACTATCTCGCCGTATCAGTAGATATGACAGGATTCACGGTAATTGTCGTTCTCAGCGTCTGTTGCTGCAGTTGCTTGAAAATATGTAAGTACATTTATCTAACCAAATTGGCCTCAATGCACAAAGTATGAAGAGGTACATTTAAACACTCGTGATCTGCATATGATTGAGAAGAGATAAACTGTTTGGAAACTGATATCACGTGACCGTGATCAGTTCCCACACCCGAGGAATTATAACAACACTCTATTGTGTATAGTATTGCGAATCTTTGTCCAAAAATCCTATCAACATGTTTTCAGGAACCTTCTGGTATATTTGATTTGTGCCAAATATATGACCCAATCTGATTGTTTCGTGAAACCATTGATAAGGGACTGTGTTGACATATGGCAAAATCTGTTCTCAGGTGATGGACTTCCGTGAAGTCAGATTTTCAAGTTTGAAAAATCGTCCTTTTGCAATAATTTCTGTGTATTTGATCATAAACTTGTTGTCAGAGGTCCGCCCGGAGAGCGGAAGGTCGCGGGTTCGATCCCCGACCGCGTCATACCAAAAGACATGGGGTACAACAAGGACTGGTCGGCTCGGAGTCAGTATAATGTGTCTGAGTGGGGTATTCATGCTTCACTGCGGCATGGTATCTCAGTGGGCTAGCACTATAAAACCAGCTTAAGTCTGGGCTAGTACAAGCAGCCGCACATACACATACACATGCATGCATGTCGTCATATGAGCGAAATGTTCTCAAGCACGACGTAAAACCCAATTTCACCTCACCTCACCGTTGTCAGAGGAGGGCAGATACTCATACCGATATTTGAAAGTTTATCGTTGCTGGTTGGTTGATTAACGTCTCGCTCAGCAATATTCCACCCATGTGACGGCGTTCTGTAAGTAATTGAGTCTGGGCCAGACAATTCAGCAGTTGACACAATGAGCATCGATGACGTACCCGGGAGTACGATCACCTGATTCAATCAAGTCAACGTGCCAAACACCAAATCCTACATTACCAGTTGTCTGTTACGGGCATGGGTACTGGACGACAATCTCTTAGTGGGTTCTTCGTTGGTCAAGTGCATGAGGGAATGTGGTTTGACGCTAATTTAAACAGAATTTCAGTTACAGCAAAACTCTGTAGTGATTCTAGGCTTAAGGTTTACTCCAAGTAAAATTGGAAAGATATATCTATTGTCGTTGTTTATTTATAAAATAAATATAACAACACGGACAGAGTGGGTGGGGATTTGATCCTTCAACCGACGTCCTGGGTCGACTGCCGATGCCAGCGGACACCCTGGTCAACTGGTCTATCGCATTTATTTGGCATTGTGTATATCATTATTCGTGCGATATCATATCCGCAATACCAGGAACCCGATGTTCACTTTGCTCAAGCGGATTTTAGTCCTGGAGATCAAATGGATAACCACTAGTCTGCCCATACCATCCGTCTGTTCTATAGATGTGGATCCAGAGAAATACTATTGATTAGGATCTAGCTGATCCTGCCCCCACTAAGGGAGGCAATGTAGAATTATGGCGCTTTACAGCACGTATAAGAATCACTGAATCTGTTAAATAGACACGTGTCGTGCAATTTTCGGAAAATGCAATATCATTAATTTTTAGCGCATGCACAGACGGCGTCATGTTCAGAATTAAAGGGAAGATGTCTCCCAAACGCCTCAGACATCCTCTGTGACGGCACACGTGACTACGACAACCGAGGATGTTCCTCAGAAGACTATTGCTGTGTACCTCACAAAACTAGTAAGTGATTATCTCTTGTTGGGTTTGGGGTAGCCTAGTGGTTAAAGCGTTCGCTCGTAACGCCGAAGGCCCGGGTTCGATTCCCCATATGTATACAATGTGTGAAGCCCATTTCTGGTGTCCCCCGCTGTGATATTGCTGGAATATTGCAAAAAGCGGCGTAAATCTAAAACTCACTCACTCACTCTTGTTAGATGTAAACGGCGCGGCGGGGTAACCTAGTGGTTAAGGCGTTCCATCGTCGCGCCGAAGACCCGGGTTTGATTCCCCCCATGGGCACAATGTGTGAAGCCCAATTCTGGTGTTACCCGCCGTGATATTGCTGGAACATTGCTGATAGCAACGTAAAACTAAACTCACTCACTCACTGTTAGATGAAAACATGAGACGGTCCCTTTAAAATCAGCAATACCTGCAGATCACACAATACGTGACACGTAATATAGTGTAAACCAATCAGACCTGAGTATGATGCACGTCAGTCTCGTGTTGTCTTTTGTCCTGTGTTCCGCCCGGAGAGCGGAAGGTCGCGGGTTCGATCCCCGACCGCGTCATACCAAAAGACGTTAAAATGTGGTACTTGTTGGTCCCTGCCTGGCGCTCGGCATTAATGGGTACAACAAGGACTGGTCGGCTCGGAGTCAGTATAATGTGTCTGAGTGGGGTATTCATGCTTCACTGCGGCATGGTATCTCAGTGGGCTAGCACTATAAAACCAGCTTCAGTCTGGGCTAGTACAAGCAGCCGCACATACACATACACACGCATGCATGTCGTCATATGAGCGAAATGTTCTCAAGCACGAAGTTAAACCCCATTTCACCTCACCTCACCTCACCTCACCTCACCTCACCTCACCTCACCTCACCTTCTGTCCTGTGTTGTCGTGGAGAATAAATGTGTGACAGCCTACTGCATTTATTTTGTTTGTTTGTTGTTTAACCCCGCACTCAGCAATATTCCAGCTATATTGCGGCGGTCTGTAAACAATCGAGTCTGGACCAGACAATTTTGTGATCAACAGCATGAACATCGATCAACGTAACTGGGAAACGATGACATGTATCGGGACATGTGTCGACGAAGTCAGCGAGACTGACAACCCGATTCTTTCCGTTAGTCGCTTCTAACGATAAGTGTGGGTTGCTGAAAACCAATTCGTGTATTGTTACCCCACACATTCCAGATTCCAGATCGTGTTTCATTCACTCACTCGTCCTGCCCAGTTAGACACTCACCCAGTCAATCATTCACCCCCTCACCCTGCCCAGTTAGACACTCACCCAGTCAATTATTCACCACCTCATCCTGCCCACTTAGACACTCACCCAGTCAATCATTCACACCCTCATCCTGCCCAGTTAGACACTCGCCCAGTCAATTATTCACCACCTCATCCTGCCCAGTTAGACACTCACCCAGTCAATCATTCACCCCCTCATCCTGCCCAGTTAGACACTCACCCAGTCAATCATTCACACCCTCATCCTGCCCAGTTATACACTCGCCCAGTCAATTATTCACCCCTCATCCTGCCCAGTTAGACACTCGCCCAGTCAAATCATTCACCCTCATCATCCTGCCCAGTTAGACACTCACCCAGTCAATCATTCACCCCTCATCCTGCCCAGTTAGACTCTCTCACCCAGTCAATCATTCACCCCCTCATCCTGCCCAGTTAGACACTCTCCCAGTCAATCATTCACCCCCACATCCTGTCCAGTTAGACACTCTCGCCCAGTCAATCATTCACCCCTCACCCTGCCCAGTTAGACGCTCACCCAGTCAATCATTCACCCCCACATCCTGCCCAGTTAGACACTCGCCCAGTCAATCATTCACACCCTCATCCTGCCCAGTTAGACTCTCACCCAGTCAATCACTCACCCCTCATCCTGCCCAGTTAGACACTCGCCCAGTCAATCATTCACCCCCACATCCTGCCCAGTTAGACACTCACCCAGTCAATCATTCACCCCTCATCCTGCCCAGTTAGACTCTCACCCAGTCAATCATTCACCCCCTCATCCTGCCCAGTTAGACACTCGCCCAGTCAATCAATCATTCACCCCCATCCATCCTGCCCAGTTAGACACTCGCCCAGTCAATCATTCACCCCCTCATCCTGCCCAGTTAGACACTCATCCAGTCCAGTTATTCACCTCCTCATCCTGCCAATCATTAGACTCCTCGCCCAGTCAATCATTCACCCCTCATGCCTGCCCAGTTAGACCCTCGCCCCAGTCAATCATTCACCCCCTCATCCTGCCCAGTTAGACACTCCACCCAGTCAATCATTCACCCCCCTCATCCTGCCCAGTTAGACACTCTTCACCCAGTCAATCATTCACCTCATCACCCCTCATCCTGCCCAGTTAGACACTCACCCAGTCAATCATTCACCCCTCATCCTGCCCAGTTAGACACTCACCCAGTCAATCATTCACTCCCTCATCCTGCCCAGTTAGACACTCATCCAGTCAATCATTCACCTCTTCATCCTGCCCAGTTAGACACTCCTACCCCCAGTCAATCATTCACCCTCATCCTGCCCAGTTAGACACTCGCCCAGTCAATCATTCACCCCTCATCCTGCCTTGGGTAGTTAGACACTCACCCAGTCAATCATTCACCCCTCATCCTGCCCAGTTAGACACTCTCACCCAGTCAATCATTCACCCCCTCATCCTGCCCCAGTTAGACACTCACCCAGTCAATCATTCACCCCTCATCCTGCCCAGTTAGACACTCACCCAGTCAATCATTCACCCTCATCCTGCCCAGTTAGACACTCACCCAGCCAGTCAATCATTCACCCTCATCCTGCCCAGTTAGACTCACCCAGTCAATCATTCACTCCTCATCCTGCCCAGTTAGACACTCACCCAGTCAATCATTCCATCACCCTCATCCTGCCCAGTTAGACACTTCGCCCAGTAAATCATTCACACCCTCATCTTGCCCAGTTAGACACTCTCTGCCCAGTAAATCATTCACCCCCCTCATCCTGCCCAGTTAGACACTCTCCAGTCAGTCAATCATTCACCCCTCATCATCCTGCCCAGTTAGACACTTCGCCCAGTCAATCATTCACCCCTCATCCTGCCCAGTTAGGACCTCGCCCAGTCAATCATTCACCCCCATCATCCTGCCCAGTTAGACACTTTGCCCAGTCAATCCATTCACCCCTCATCCTGCCCAGTTAGACCCTCACCCAGTCAATCATTCACCCCCTCATCCTGCCCAGTTAGACACTCTCGCCCAGTCAATCATTCACCCCTCATCCTGCCTTTAGTTAGACACTCACCCAGTCAATCATTCACCCTCATCCTGCCCAGTTAGACACTCACCCAGTCAATCATTCACCCCCTCATCCTGCCCAGTTAGACACTCTCCATCACCCAGTCAATCATTCACCCCACTCATCCTGCCCAGTTAGACACTCACCCAGTCAATCATTCACCCTCATCCTGCCCAGTTAGACACTCTCACCCAGTCAATCATTCACCCCATCATCCTGCCCAGTTAGACACTCACCCAGTCAATCATTCACCCTCATCCTGCCCAGTTAGACACTCACCCAGTCAATCATTCACCCTCATCATCCTGCCCAGTTAGACACTCGCCCAGTCAATCATTCACCCCTCATCCTGCCCAGTTAGACACTCTCTCGCCCAGTCAATCATTCACCCCCTCATCCTGCCCAGTTAGACTCTCTCGCCCAGTCAATCATTCACCCTCATCCTGCCCAGTTAGACACTCACCCAGTCAATCATTCACACCCCTCATCCTGCCCAGTTAGACACTCTGCCCAGTCAATCATTCACCCCTCATCCTGCCCAGTTAGACACCCTCACCCAGTCAATCATTCACACCCTCATCCTGCCCAGTTAGACACTCTCGCCCAGTCAATCATTCACCCCCTCATCCTGCCCAGTTAGACACTCACCCAGTCAATCATTCACCCCTCATCCTGCCCAGTTAGACACTCACCCAGTCAATCATTCACCCCCTCATCCTGCCCAGTTAGACACTCTCTGCCCAGTCAATCATCCTCACCCCAATCATCCTCCTGCCCAGTTAGACACTCGCCCAGTCAAATCATTCACCTCATCATCCTGCCCAGTTAGACACCTCACCCAGTCAATCATTCACCCCTCATCCTGCCCAGTTAGACACTCTCTGCCCAGTCAATCATTCACACCCTCATCCTGCCCAGTTAGACTCTCACCCAGTCAATCATTCACCCCTCATCCTGCCCAGTTAGACTCACACAGTCAATCATTCACCCCTCATCCTGCCCAGTTAGACACTCACCCAGTCAATCATTCACCCCTCATCCTGCCCAGTTAGACACTCGCCCAGTCAATCATTCACCCCCTCATCCTGCCCAGTTAGACTCTCACCCAGTCAATCATTCACCCCCTCATCCTGCCCAGTTAGACACTCACCCAGTCAATCATTCACCCCCACATCCTGCCCAGTTAGACACTCACCCAGTCAATCATTCACCCTCATCATCCTGCCCAGTTAGACCCTCGCCCAGTCAATCATTCACCCCTCATCCTGCCCAGTTAGACACTCGCCCAGTCAATCATTCACCCCTCATCCTGCCCAGTTAGACACTCGCCCAGTCAATCATTCACCCCCTCATCCTGCCCAGTTAGACTCTCACCCAGTCAATCATTCACCCCCATCATCCTGCCCAGTTAGACACTCGCCCAGTCAATCATTCACCCCCATCATCCTGCCCAGTTAGACACTCACCCAGTCAATCATTCACCCCCACATCCTGCCCAGTTAGACACTCGCCCAGTCAATCATTCACCCCCTCATCCTGCCCAGTTAGACACTCGCCCAGTCAATCATTCACCCCCTCATCCTGCCCAGTTAGACACTCACCCAGTCAATCATTCACCCCCTCATCCTGCCCAGTTAGACACTCGCCCAGTCAATCATTCACCCCTCATCCTGCCCAGTTAGACACTCACCCAGTCAATCATTCACCCCTCATCCTGCCCAGTTAGACACTCGCCCAGTCAATCATTCACCCCTCATCCTGCCCAGTTAGACACTCTGCCCAGTCAATCATTCACCCCCCCTCATCCTGCCCAGTTAGACACTCACCCAGTCAATCATTCACCTCATCATCCTGCCCAGTTAGACACTCTCGCCCAGTCAATCATTCACCCCCTCATCCTGCCCAGTTAGACACTCACCCCAGTCAATCATTCACTCCTCATCCTGCCCAGTTAGACACTCAGTATCCACCCAGTCAATCCTTCACCCTCTCATCCTGCCCAGTTAGACACTCGCCCAGTCAATCATTCACCCCTCATCCTGCCCAGTTAGACACTCGCACCCAGTCAATCATTCACCCCTCATCCTGCCCAGTGCCTGCTCCCCAGTTCATTCACCTCTCACCCAGTCAATCATTCAATCACCCCCTCATCCTGCCCAGTTAGACACTCACCCAGTCAATCATTCACCCCTCATCCTGCCCAGTTAGACACTCACCCAGTCAATCATTCACCCCCTCATCCTGCCCAGTTAGACACTCACCCAGTCAATCATTCACCCCCTCATCCTGCCCAGTTAGACACTCGCCCAGTCAATCATTCACCCCTCATCCTGCCCAGTTAGACACTCCTTGCCCAGTCAATCATTCCCCCCTCATCCTGCCCAGTTAGACACTCTGCCCAGTCAATCATTCACCCTCATCCTGCCCAGTTAGACACTCACCCAGTCAATTATTCACCCCCTCATCCTGCCCAGTTAGACACTCGCCCAGTAAATCATTCACCTCATCATCCTGCCCAGTTAGACACTCACCCAGTCAATCATTCACCCCTCATCCTGCCCAGTTAGACACTCGCCCAGTCAATCATTCACCCCTCATCCTGCCCAGTTAGACTCTCACCCAGTCAATCATTCACCCCCTCATCCTGCCCAGTTAGACACTCACCCAGTCAATCATTCACCCCTCATCCTGCCCAGTTAGACACTCGCCCAGTCAATCATTCACCCCCTCATCCTGCCCAGTTAGACACTCACCCAGTCAATCATTCACCCCTCATCCTGCCCAGTTAGACACTCACCCAGTCAATCATTCACCCCCTCATCCTGCCCAGTTAGACACTCTCGCCCAGTCAATCATTCACCCCTCATCCTGCCCAGTTAGACACTCACCCAGTCAATCATTCACCCCATCATCCTGCCCAGTTAGACACTCACCCAGTCAATCATTCACCCCTCATCCTGCCCAGTTAGACACTCTCCCCAGTCAATCATTCACCCCTCATCCTGCCCAGTTAGACACTCGCCCAGTCAATCATTCACCCCTCATCCTGCCCAGTTAGACACTCACCCAGTCAATCATTCACCCCTCATCCTGCCCAGTTAGACTCTCACCCAGTCAATCATTCACCCCTCATCCTGCCTGCCAGTTAGACACTCACCCAGTCAATCATTCACCCACCTCATCCTGCCCCAGTTAGACACTCACCCAGTCAATCATTCACCCCTCATCCTGCCCAGTTAGACACTCGCCCAGTCAATCATTCACCCCCTCATCCTGCCCAGTTAGACTCTCACCCCCAGTCAATCATTCACCCCCTCATCATCCTGCCCAGTTAGACACTCACCCAGTCAATCATTCACCCCTCATCCTGCCCAGTTAGACACTCACCCAGTCAATCATTCACCCCCTCATCCTGCCCAGTTAGACACTCACCCAGTCAATCATTCACCCCTCTCATCCTGCCCAGTTAGACACTCACCCAGTCAATCATTCACCCCTCATCCTGCCCAGTTAGACACTCACCCAGTCAATCATTCACCCCTCATCCTGCCCAGTTAGACACTCGCCCAGTCAATCATTCACCCCTCATCCTGCCCAGTTAGACACTCACCCAGTCAATCATTCACCCCTCAGTCATCATCCTGCCCAGTTAGACACTCTCGCCCAGTCAATCATTCACCCCCATCCTGCCCAGTTAGACACTCACCCAGTCAATCATTCACCCCTCATCCTGCCCAGTTAGACACTCACCCAGTCAATCATTCACCCCTCATCCTGCCCAGTTAGACACTCGCCCAGTCAATCATTCACCCCATCATCCTGCCCAGTTAGACACTCGCCCAGTCAATCATTCACCCCTCATCCTCCTGCCCAGTTAGACACTCTCGCCCAGTCAATCATTCACCCCCTCATCCTGCCCAGTTAGACACTCTCACCCAGTCAATCATTCACCCCTCATCCTGCCCAGTTAGACACTCACCCAGTCAATCATTCACCCCTCATCCTGCCCAGTTAGACACTCAGCCCAGTCAATCATTCACCCCTCATCCTGCCCAGTTAGACACTCGCCCAGTCAATCATTCACCTCATCCTCCCAGTTAGACCTGCCCAGTTAGACACCCTCATCCTGCCAGTCAATCATTCACCCCTCATCCTGCCCAGTTAGACACTCTCACCCAGTCAATCATTCACCCCTCATCCTGCCCAGTTAGACTCTCACCCAGTCAATCATTCACCCCCTCATCCTGCCCAGTTAGACACTCGCCCAGTCAATCATTCACCCCATCATCCTGCCCAGTTAGACACTCGCCCAGTCAATCATTCACCCCTCATCCTGCCCAGTTAGACACTCACCCAGTCAATCATTCACCCCCTCATCCTGCCCAGTTAGACACTCGCCCAGTCAATCATTCACCCCCTCATCCTGCCCAGTTAGACACTCGCCCAGTCAATCATTCACCCCTCATCCTGCCCAGTTAGACTCACCCAGTCAATCATTCACCCCTCATCCTGCCCAGTTAGACACTCAGCCCAGTCAATCATTCACCCCTCATCCTGCCCAGTTAGACACTCACCCAGTCAATCATTCACCCCTCATCCTGCCCAGTTAGACACTCACCCAGTCAATCATTCACCCCCTCATCCTGCCCAGTTAGACACTCACCCAGTCAATCATTCACCCCCTCATCCTGCCCAGTTCGACACTCACCCAGTCAATCATTCACCCCCCTCACTTTGCCCTGTTAGACACTCACCCACTGTTACAGAATCCTGCGCATCACTCGGGGGTCACTGCCTTAATGTCAAGTCGGCCCTGGTATGTGGAGGGGAGGAGATTCAGGGGACCCCGGACTGCGGTCAACAAGCCCAGGGCAACTACTGTTGTGTGCGCAAGGACGCTCAAGGTTGGCATATTTGACTCCATTCGAAAGGTTAAAATCGCGAGAATGTCACTTCGAGTATTCCATAAGAAACAGTGTACATAGAATTGTCATTACTATCTTGTTTCACTCACACATTTTGACAAACAAAATGGTTAAGTTTCAGTGACAATGGGCCGACATCGCAAATCCATAAACCCTCAATGGCTGAAATTCTGCATGGTTGCTTTAACGCTCAGTCTGTTCCTAAATGTAATCAACGACAAGAGACTGTCTCCAAAAACATTTAAGACTCAAAAGTTATCATCAAACAAGCATATACCATTATATTACCTTTTAGAAATTAAAGATAAATTTGTGATCCATATCGCCATGAATGTTGAAACCCCGTTAATCCAGACTATACTGTCTGCAGTGAAATCTCCCGGATTTCCAGTATCTAACGGCGCCATCCGGGGCCCAGTCATCCAGTGTATTATGTCTTCATTCATAGTTTAAATAGCTGTTTTCCATCATGTTTTCTTTTATTTGTTCGGACGTGACGTCATCATTTCCAACTCTCTCTCTCTCTCCGTATTAAGTTATTAACTGTCTTTTCGACGTTCCCAAAAATGTTGGTATCTCCCTTTATTAAATATTTTAGAGTTACCTCCCCTAAACGTTGTCTTCTTCCGGTGAGTATTTTCATCAAAATGGCGGAGAAAAGTGACGTTAACATTGTTGAATGTGATGTAATAGTTGATGCAATGAACATGAATAAACGTAGAACATACTTCAGAGACAGATACTAGAAGGTAACAGATAGAAGGTAACAGATACCAGAAGGTAACAGATAGAAGGTAACAGATACCAGAAGGTAACAGGAGTTAAAGATCAACTTATAGCCCGTGCCATAGGTGCACATGCACTGAATTTACAGACAAATACTTGTGCACTTGGACAATCTAACGCTATTGGTACCCTCCTAACTTAGGACTGAATGTCTGTCGTTATTGTTTAGTTGTTTGACTCATGTTTAACACCAGCCAGCAATATTCCAGCTATAAGTCAGGGTCTGTAAATGTTTGAACCCAAAGTCTAGTGATTGATAGCATGAGCGTCGATCTGAGCAACTGGCATAGGAGTGAGTGAGTGAGTGAGTTGGGTTTTACGCCGCTTTTAGCAATAGTTCAGCAACATCACAGCGGGGGGACATCATAAATGGGCTTCACACATTGTACCCATATGGGGAATCGAACTCGGGTCTTTAGAGTGACGAGCCAACGCTTTAACCACTAGGCTACCCCACCGCCCCACTGGCATAGGAGGTCAGCGAGATGGGTTGTTACTCGCTCCTTACGACAATCGTAATATGCTGAAGATCAATTTTAAACAGTACCAAACATATTCCTGTCGCTCATAAAAGTATTTTGTAATACGGAAGAGTTTTCAAGCGCCAAGGGTTCAAATTACAGCTACGGCCACCAATTGGCCAAGGGTATTTCAGTCGTCAGAAGACATATTATTTTTTATTTCTGTGAATATTTTTACATACGATGAAGATAACTAGATCTACCATTTCTGATATGCATGCAACAGTATGAAGATCATGACATTTAGTAAACATTGATATTTTCACACAAATACATTAATCCGACATTTTCGTTAATCCGACATATTTCTCTGCAACCACGAGTGTCGGATTAACGAGAGTTGACTGTAATACAATAGGTTCTCGAAGGAGTGGCTACATCTACTGATAACTCACTCCCCCTGTATTCCCCCTACAGATCCACCTATGGAAGCCTGTGAGAGAATGGGGGGCAGATGCCAATCTCTGCTGTCGGCCCTGGCTTGTGGCGGCAACAGGGACTCCAGTCAGTGCGGCGACAGCACCTTCACCTTCTGCTGTTACCCTCCAGGAAATTAAATAAAATCTCCTCATACATTAACATTTTACGTGCGCTTTGATGGATCAGTTGAATGTTTGACGTTAAACGCCACACAATATTCTAGCAAGAAGGCATGTTCAGATCTGGGACAAGAAGATAACTGATGAACTGCGAGCGGTCTTTCTAACGGGTTGACCAGAGTCTTCAGTACACCATAATGCCTCCGCTCCTTTGTCCAGTATACACATTTCATTAGCCATAAATCTCGCATCCTGGCCTTTTTGCATTCTCGTGCGCTTTATAGCCCTGTTTGTGTAAAGCCACCAACGCGAGAATGCAACGTTTGGATGTAAAATCTCCCAAGTTGCCGCAAATATTATACCAAATAGTGAGAAGTTGACGACGGCCCTATAGCCATGCTTCTTTCATGGTCGTCGTTTTGCAGTATCATAATTACAGCTTGACTTGAAAATACTGTCATTTGCATTTTCCTATTTTCCTGCTTTCCTATATCCTTTCGAATGTATACTCATGCCAATAATGGTTGTCAAACCCCTCCCTCCCAACCCCCAAACACCTCACACCCCCACCCACACCCTCTCCAATTAAATTTTTTTAAGGGGGTGACAACCATTATTGGCATGAGTATACTTTGAATTAAAATCCTTAACATGTTCACCATAATCTACCAAATAAAACCTGGAGTGAACATATTAACATAGGAGGAATCTGGAATAGCACAGCATCAAGTTAGTAGGTTTCCTTATGACGCAATACGGTATGATACATAGTCAGCAAATTCACTACATCAAACTTAACATAGCCCAGCATCATTAGCTAGATGGTTGGAACAGTTGTGTTCTCAGTGGTGAACCCGGCCATACCGTGGCGAGTGAGTGAGCTTGGTTTTACGCCACTTTTAGCAGTATTCCAGCAATATCACGGCGGGGGACACTTGATATGGGCTTCACACAATGTACCCATGTTGGGAATCGAACCCGGGTCTTCGGCGTGACGAGCGAACGCTTTAACCACTAGGCTACGCCATCGCCCCCATCCGCGGCGAGAACAATGAACCGACAACAGTGGGTAGTCAAACACACGTTTCATTAGTGAAGTCTGCATTTTTGCCATGTTTTCGGTATTCACAATACTGTCAGTTAAATGTATAAAGTCACAGGTTATATTGATCAGGATCGAAAACTGTGACGGAATTTGAATTTTCCAAATGGTTACCCTCGGTATAAACACATCACAAAACACAAAAGAGTAGAAAAGAAATATTACCTGACTCGACTCCTAACGGCTCATGACGGTTTCTGACTCGACTCCTCATCCGGCTTCTGACACACCTTCTGTCCCGGCTTCTGACCCAGCTCCTGGCTCGTCTTCTGAATGGGATCCTAAGTCGGCGTATGAATCGACTCCTAACTGGACTCCTAACGGCTTCTGATCCAGTTTCTGTCCCGGCTTCTGACCCGACTCCTGACCCGTCTCCTTACTCGGCCTCTAACACGACGCATGACTCGGCTTCTACCCCGACTCCTTACTCGGCTTCTGACCCGACTCCTTACTCGGCCTCTGACCCGACTCCTTACTCGGCCTCTGACCCGACTCCTTACTCGGCTTCTGACCCGACTCCTTACTCGGCCTCTGACCCGACTCCTTACTCGGCCTCGGACCCGACTCCTTAACTCGGCTTCTGTCCCGGCTCCTTAACTCGGCTTCTGTCCCGGCTCCTTCCTCGGCTTCTGTCCCGGCTCCTGGCCCGACCCCTTACTCGGCTTCTGACCCGACTCCTTAACTCGGCTTCTGTCCCGGCTTCTGAGTCGGCTTCTGACCTGGCTTCTGTCCCGGAAGATCGGCTTCTGACCCGACTCCTGACTCGGCGTTTGATCCAACCTCTAACTCAGCATGAGACTCGGCTCCTCACTTGACTATTAACGGCTTCTGATCTGGCTTCTGTACGGGCTCCAGACTCGACTCTCTGACCTCTGACTAGGCTCCTCACCGGCTCCTGACTCGGCTTCTGAATGTGACCCGACTCCTCAGTCGGTTTCTGCATCGGCTTCTGACCCAACTCCTAAGACGACACCTTACGGCTTCTGATCTGGCTTCTGCCCGGCTCCTGACTGTGCTCTGGCCCTGTACTGGCATAATGTGTGCGTTTTGCCAGATATTGTACTTCTCGGAATAGGGTTGACAGACATGACAAACAGCTCTGTGAATTTCAGACTTTGCTGCTGTCATGGTTTCTGGCGGTTTGCGTCTCGGTAACTGACGGATCCTATCTGACAATAAACCAACAAATCACAAATACATGTATTATATATCAATTTGGTTCGCAATGTACTCCCAGCCCGAAGAAGCGGCCGTAAAATATCTCAGTGGGATACGTCATGGCTGTAATATTTCTTCGCTAAACTTCGCACGTTGCTACGTGGGCCAGTGGTCTCACGAGTAAACATAAGGCTGATCACCTGCTTGTAGATAACACCTGAACTAGATGTGCTCTCTCTAGATGTCACCGGCCAAGTAATCATACTTGTATCTCATAACCTCAAAAGGTGTGTTTAACTAAACCAGTCAAATCTGCCAAACTTCATTTACAGAATCTAAATGTGATTACTGACTTATTGTAAGATTGACAGACAGACAGACATTTTATTTCAGTAATGTAGGCCATTGGCCCATAATACAAAAATAATGCAAGTATAAATTACACATACATGCTAGATGAAGGACAACGATTGAAATACAAGGTCAGTTGTTTGTAATGGTGGGTTTATTTCTTAGTTTTAATACAGCAGAGAGGATTGTACTTAATGTTTTAGATAACTTATGTTGTTGCTGGTAATTATACGCGCAAAGGTTTCAATTGTTGGAGGGTAGGTGTGTTGGGTCGTGAAACACGTATTTGTTATTTCAGAATATTTACCACAGGTAGATAGGACATGGAGCTCGTCTTCAACATAGTTAAGGCCAACAGAGTGGCAGTAGACGCAGAGACGTTGATCATAGGGTGTATTTGTGTGGCGGCCGGTTTCGACTGCTAGTCTAAAGTTGTTACAGCGGAACATGGTTATAACTTTCCGTTGGTATGGTAGCAGATCACTGGACAAGTAGATTTAAATTATGAATAATATTTATATAAAGCGTCAAGTGAGGAGCGCCAATTTGAAGGAAGCAGTCATACAATCGCTGCTTGAAGTAGATATAAATGTTTTAATGCGGCCAATTTCATGCGCGATTTATACAAATCCAAAACCATATTGAAAAAGGATTAGTCTTATGTGTGATGTCTAGGTAGATTTATTATTATCATCAAGAGATTTGAGCATTTGGTAGGCTTGATAAGGAAGTGTATGGTGTTGTAGCTGCATCAGTCTGCGCCAGTACTTTACTGATCTAGAGGTATAATGATATTGCAGTGACAGTCTGCCACACTCTCCAAGCACAATACTTGCTGACTTTGACAAAAGTTTTACAGAACTTAAAATGCACAGTTTCAATTTCTTTGCAATAAGTAGTTCCCCAAGTCTCTGATCCATAACACAGAATAGGTGTAATCATGGAGTTAAATATCTTTAAAATGTCCTTTTGATTAATACATCCAAAATGTTGTTGGTAATTATAGATGGAGAATATAGCTTTACTTGCTTCAGCTGCTATGATTTATTAGGACATTTTAGGAGTGAACACAATCCCAAGATATCTGTCCATGTTAACAAATTCTATTTGTTCACCATTTAAAAAAACTTTCTCATAAGAGCGGAGAGGACCACTATTTCTAAAAACAATAATTTGGTTTTGTTCAGATTGACATTCATTCCTGTCTCTGCACAGAACTTATCAACAATATTCATTTTCTTTTGAGTGAGTGAGTGAGTTTAGTTTTACGCCGCACTCAGCAATATTCCAGCTATATGGCGGCAGTCTGTAAATAATCGAGCCTGGACCAGACAATCCAGTGATCAACAGCATGAGCATCGATCTGCGCAATTGGGAACCGATGACATGTGTCAACCAAGTCAGCGAGCCTGACCACCCGATCCCGCATTTTCTTTTGAAGCTGTGAAGCAGTGTCTGATACAGTTGAAACATCATCAGTAAATAATAGGGAAAATACATCAGAATATGAGTTGATATAAAGACACCTCTTCCACCTTCTTCCTCCAACATTTGAGCAAGTTTGTTTATGAATATAATATAAATCTGCAGACTCAGAGTGCATCCTTGGCGGGTACCAATATTACATTTGAAATAGGGTGAAAAGCCTGAATCAGTTCTTACACACGCACACAGTGTAGAATACATGTTGATAATAAACTTTCGAAATTTTCCCTTTACACCCTTTTCTATCAAAATTTCGAAAAGTATTTTGTGAGTGATAGAGTCGAACGCCTTGGAAAGGTCATCAAACAGGCAATAGAACCTTCCAGTTATTTAAGTTTCAACGATTTGTCTGTCAGGAACAAAATATGTAAAAGTGAGCAAGGTTAGTTTTACGCCGCTTATAGCAATATTTCAGCAATATCACGGCTGGGGACACCAGAAATGGGCTTGACACATAGAAATATGTGAGAGGATATGTATAACAGGTATGAGAAAAGGAACATACAAAGTTAATTAGTTAGTTGTTGTATTTAACGTCGCACGCAAAACTAAGGTATTTCGGCGACAGAAAAAATATGGAAAGCTTAACGAATTTGCACTATATTGCTAACGCAGTACATATACTGAAATTGGAACGATTCAGAGCAGATAAGCATGGCCCCTGTGCAGTGATTAAATAATAATTATGTGTGTATATATATATAATGATTGCTCATTGTTCTATATTGTCAGTATTTCCCCGATAATGTTCTAGTCAAATTCAAATCCAAGATTCTCATCAAAGGCATAGTTAATGTTGTATTTACCATTGTACATACTGTTAATAGGAGACGCAGGAGTAGAGCACTCGGAAAACATTTGATCACTGTCATCCTTGCTGAATGGAACAGTCAGACATGCCCCTCTTTGTTATTTCTACATAACAATACTTCCACAATGTGGACATTTCCGCTCCCAGCTGATAGGGTGGCCGTGTAAATGTGTATTCAATGTACAGCCTAAAGAGGTAATGTACTGCCGGTTTGTACTGACGCACTCGGTATACAGCCTAACTCCAGTGGTTGCTGGTCTTATATTTACATGATACTTGTCACATAACCAAACTTTAGCACCTACATTAAATTAACCAATCATTGATTTTGTCCGGGTACACCTGGAAATGTATTCTGTTCTTTGAGGAAGGAAACTTTCTGTATAGTGTAGGTATGGCAGTAAGTATGTAATATTTGCGTTGTTACATATGCTATCAGTGAGTACACACTGCCTTGATGTGTGCCGTTGATAAATATATATACTGGGGGATAACATAAGGGATCACAAGAAAGCACAAGTGTTCCTTTATTTTTTCCAGGTTTCTTCACATGTTGTGCGATACAAAGCTTGTGAAGAAACCTGGAAAAAATAAAGGAACACTTTTGCTTTCATGTGATCCCTTATTTTTTTCCCTCAGTATACTTATGAAACTCAAGTCAGTATAAAAAAGTACTAACAGTTGATGTATATGATGTGATGCATGAATTACCAACGCATTTGAAATTACGTGTTTTTGTGGGTAGTGTGTCCGTTCTTCGCGATGGAAGGGTTTGGTTATCCTGGAATATATACATTTTTGACAGGGCTGAACTCGTGTTGGGCGGCTAAATAAGATCGGAGGCAATACAACAGTGTGCCTGTTATACCCTGTGTTAGCTCAATAGGGAGGGAAACAAGCAGTGACAGCGTGCATAAGATGTTTTTCACTTATGTGATCAACTTAAGTCACAACTATGATCAACTATAATTATTGTGCTGACTAACCAGTCAGAGGAATTAGGGAGAATCTGGATCCGACAACAGTAATTAGGGAGAATTTGAATCCGACCCCAATAATAAGGAAGAATCTGAATCCGACCCCAATAATTTGAAAGAATCTGAATCTAACCCCTATAATTTGAAAGAGTCTGGATCTGACCAAAATAATTTAAAAGAATCTGAATCTAACCCCTATAATATGAAAGAATCTGGATCTGACCTCAATAATTTAAAAGAATCTGAATCTAACACCTATTTTTTTTAAAGAGTCTGGATCTGACCCCAATAATTAGGGAGAATCTGGATCCGACACTAGTATTTAGGGAGACGACTACATGACTATTTTACCTTAACAAAACGATTTTTACCTAATTGATTAATTATACTACTGTCTTTTTCATTAAGTCTTTTACTCTTCAAATGGTGTGTTCTCTTGTCTGTAATGATGAATGTAGGTAAAATGTTTCCCATCGCATTGTAGTCGGAGAGGTATTTATATAGGCTTATAGCCTGTTTACCAATCCGTTCATTTAATATTGAATAAATATTGTTTAAAACATTTAGGGAGACTCTGAATCCGACCCCAATAATTTGAAAGAGTGTGGATCCGACCCAAATAATTTGGGAGAATGTGAATCCGACCCCAATAATTTGAAAGAGTGTGGATCCGACCCAAATAATTTGGGAGAATGTGAATCCGACCCCAATAATTTGAAAGAGTGTGGATCCGACCCCAATAATTTGGGAGAATGTGAATCCGACCCCAATAATTTGAAAGAGTGTGGATCCGACCCAAATAATTTGGGAGAATGTGAATCCGACCCCAATAATTTGAAAGAGTGTGGATCCGACCCCAATAATTTGGGAGAATGTGAATCCGACCCCAATAATTTGAAAGAGTGTGGATCCGACCCCAATAATTTGGGAGAATGTGAATATGACCCCCCCAAATTAGGGAGAATATGAATCCGATCCCCAAAATATAAGCTGCTTCCATGATTAAGGGATTATGTAACACCTGGTGCTGTCGATTCAAAGATTATTTGTAGTTCCTGTCGGCCACCGTGCAGCTAAACGATGTCGTAAAACAACGTTGTCATCAAAGTTAATACCCATAATAGTTTGTTGTTAGGAAATAATCCAGGTAATGTTTGTCATGGTGAATTTAATAGGTGTTTGTTCATGCTTTCCTTGATGCAATATGTATAGTTTCATTATTTGAGTGGTTTGAACAAGGTAATTGAGTTTACGTTTATATTATCGTTGATTGAATTGGCGAATCACTGTTGTATCAGAGGCCCGACTATAGATGTAGTAATGTGTTGATAATGAACACAGGCAGTCCTCTCACAGGGAATAATTGGTGAATAATCGTCTATATGCCTACATTTCCCATTAATGCCTTAAAGCTTGGACCGTGACAAGTTTTTAATCAAATGGATTCGTATACCCTATAGATTATACTCGTTGCGGGCTTTACATTAAATATTGCAACTCAAACAGACACAGATAAAGAGGTTTATTTGGATACTCCCTCATCGCTTTATCAATACTGTGTTGGGGGGCTGTAACCTGAGATTGAAGAGCCCTAAACATGTGTACGTAATTATCAGCTGACAGCTCTGCTGGTAATTCGGAACATCCTGTAACATCCCTCGAATCTCTCGGTGCAGTCGGAGCGCCATGTCCGGACTATTCCACAACATAAAGGGTCGCAGGTTCAAGGTAGCCTTTGAAAATAATTCTAATAGGACGGAACATCCCCCAAACCACCAGGATGTAGTTGAGTGTTGTTGCAGTGACGCCTGGGTGGACTTCACTCAGACAACATCCCTACAAGGGCTGCGGTACATATGGATGCGAGAAACGATCCCTATCAGGAGGTGAGGAGTGTGGGCTTTATTCTCTAGTATACCTAGTAGCAACATTTCGGACGGCCGACATATAAAAATACGAAGAAGTTCTGTATGTTGCAATGGCTTTGTAGAAGTTTTGTAGAAAGAAGATCTTTTTAATTGTGATGTTGGACATTTTTGGCATCGACGATTGTGTTTTTGAAACTTTACCGTTTTGTTTCCGTTTAATCACAGTACTTACATTAAGTGACTGATGACAATGGTTAAGTTGATGGCGGATTGTTATGTAGACCAGTAGGATTACTGCAACATGTTTAGTAGGAAGGATATTTCTTAGTGTTAGATATAAATATTAGCTTAAACTAAAAAAATATTTTTCCTTCAAAGATTCTTGGCAATATTTAACGTTTAACAGCATTGGTTTTGTTAGTCAGAAATATGAGTGATATGTGCATTTCGTACATTCACTGAAAATGTTTTTGTAAAGGACGACAAGCATTTCTTGCACTTCAGTTTAGATTCAGATAGTGTATATTAATGCATGCGTTCTTTGTTTGTTTGAGAGATTACGATCTCTTATATATCGTTTCTCGGTGTTTTTGTTTCTCTATGATGAGATTCATCTTTCTTTCAACTCATTCAACATTTCTTCATTCAACTCATAGGCGTTTGCGCTGACAGATATCTAACAGTTTAGCGTGGGGAATGTTGTTTTACGCCGTATCAAGTAAAGTGTTCCCCCCAAATCTGTTTTATATTTTTCATACCATTTTTACAGTTGCACATGAGCTTGCATGATGCCAGTATCATAGTGTGTCATTTAGAAATGGAGCGAGTGAAAGTGGTTTCCATTCACTAATGTCACCGTGGGGGGGCTGTACATAATGAATATGGACCGGATCAATAATGGTTGAATGGTTCCCCAGGCTGTTGGGTCCGATGGCTGAACACGAGTACCTGGTACCCATTGTACAAGGATGTATTGGGGACATATCCCGCCCAACATCAGGGTGGAAGTATGGTTTTATGAGAAGTGTTCATAACGTATCCTTGGTATGCATTTTGTGTGGCTTTTTCTGCAAGGCGCCTGACAAATGTCAAAATCGTGACAATTGACAGGACAGCTTTCTTGTTGCTTTCGCGAAGCGTTCTTAATGAAAACACTGCATCGATGAATGAAGTTATGACATTCCACAGCTCACAACCATGTCAGTGTCAGGGAGGATGTCATGGGGTAACTAGCGCATAGACTGATAACTCTCCCTCTCCCACTGTCTCTCTCTCTCCCTCTCGCTCTCCTTCCCCTCTGTCTCGCGCTCCCCCTCTCTCTCTCCCTCCTCTCTGTCTCCCTCCCCCCACTCTCTCCTCCCCTCTCTCTCCCTCCCCTCTCTCTCCTCCTCTCTCCCTCCTCCTCTCTCTCTCTCTCTCTCTCTCTCTCTCTCTCTCTCTCTCCTCTCTCTCTCTCTCTCTCTCTCTCTCTCTCTCAGGACATGCTTGGATGTGATTCTCTCATCACTAGGAAGACACAATTGATGGCCCTAACATTCCTACAAATATTCATGTATGTATCTTCAATGGCCAATACGGCATCGTCGAATAATGACTTCTTCAAATAGGGACTGGTAACCCAAGTAGTCGTAAGTAATATCTGGTGTTATTGCTTATATCCTATGTTAAATTTGCAGTTAAAATATATGTTACAAAGGGATACTTCCTTCAAACATCTTGAAACAATCTCATGTTTATGTTTCTGTTAAGATCCTTTAGAAGTTCTCAACATTGTGTTTCAGCAAATGTTCGTTGTCTGGAATGCCAGTGTAATGATTTACCTTTCTAGAAAACTGATTGACTAGTTATAGCATCGAATGCAACTTTCAATAAGGTATAGGACCTTATTTGTGGACAAGCGTTTTCTTTCTTTATCATATTTATCACATATCACATATCATATATCACACATCATATATCACATATCACATAACACATAACACCTCACAAAGCCACCTTCGTGGGAAGGTCTCGCCTCGACCCTTGAGCTTGAGAATTATACTTTTATGTATATGCATATTATTATTGCTGGCTGCTGGCACCAGTCTATGGCGGATTGTGTTATTTGGATATAATATATATTGTACTTTCTCTCAGACTTTGCGGATAAGATTCTATTCCCCACAAAGTATACTAGAATCGGTACCCTATATTCCAGCTATATAGTGGCGGTCTGTAAATAATCGAGCCTGGACCAGTGATCAACAGCATGAGCATCGATCTGTGCAATTGGGAACCGATGACATGTGTCAACCAAGTCAGCGAGTCTGACCACCCGATCCCGTTAGTCGCCTCTTACGACAAGCAAAGGTTACCGAAGATCAATATTCTAACCCGGGTCTTCACGGGTCTGTAATCTTAGTTGTAACGTATGCTCAACATGTAAATTCTTCTGGTTCTCGACCGGGGCGGGGCGTTGGGGTAGCCTAGTGGTTAAAGCGTTAGCTTGTCAAGCCGAAGACCCGGGTTCGAATCCCAACATGGGTACAATGTGTGAAGCCCATTTCTGGTGTTCCCCGCCGTGATGTTGCTGGAATATTGCTTAAAGCGGCGTAAAACCAAACTCAGTCAGTCAGTCAGTCAGTCGACCGGGGCAGTGGTCTAGTGGTGAAGGCGTTGGCTCTTCACACCAAAGACCACGGTTCGATTCCCCACATAGGTACAATGTGTAAAGCCATTTTCTGGTGTCCCCCCACCGTGACACTATTGGAGTATTGCTAAACGTGGCGTAAAACTAAACTCACTCATTCACTCTTCTTCCAGACTGCTATGGCTTCTTCTAACAGTGACGTGTGTTACCGTCATGAGCTACCAGATTGTCGAACGCGTCATCTACTACTACAACCACCCTGTCACTGTCAACCTCAACGTCAAATACAACAAAACTCTCTTATTTCCTACGATCAGCATCTGCAACCAGAATACTTTCCGGTGGGTACATAGCGCAAGAGTTTTGTGCCATAGTTACGCCTTTTATTACTTTTTAAAATTATTTTATTATTTCAGTACCGTACTTCCCTTAAAAGAATGACGTGTGCAATTGCTGATGTAAATCAAACGCGTAATGACACTTGAATATATATTCTATCACGACAATGTGTGATACTCGATTCTCACCAACGCGTTCGGTATCTAACATTTAGCGGTCTCTATTAAAACAGTGCCAGCAAGGCAGCAGAGCTTGGATACTATGAATTTTTGACCGCCATGTTTACTGGAGGCAGAAGATTGTCTGTCCTTGACCTTGAGAGGAGAAACGCCACGAACATGACCTTGAGGCATCTGTACGCCAGCACAGCTCATGCAATGGAGGACATGATCGTCAGGTAATCGCATTTGCACACTTGCACCTGATTCGAACACGATTGGGGCGATTAGGATCTTTAATTTTTCAGACGCATACCATCGAGTCGATTATGCGGGTGGTGATTGCCTTCGACCCGCGACCTTCAATCTGCATGACCCCGTGGGAAGCACACGCCTCCCAGCAACCTGTGCTGGTCTATGAGGCGAGATTATGGATCAGGAGACTTTGGGGATGCATGTCATCGTATCCCCATTGAGTAGATCGAGATTCATGATGTTAATCACTGGATTATCAGGCCCAGAGTTGTTTATTTACAAACAGGCGTCATATAGTCAGCGGGCGGTGGGGGTGCCTAGTGGTTTTAGCGTCCGCTCGTCACGCCGAAGACCCGGGTTCGACTCCACACATGGGTACAATGTGTAAAGCCCATTTTCTGGTGTCCCCCGCCGTGATATTGCTGGAATATTGCTAAAAGCGGCGTAAAATTGTACTCACTTAATCATATAGTAAGACTTAAGGCTACACACACACGCACGTACGCACACATACTCACATTCTACCTCACATTCTACACATACCACGTGTACAGTGAATATAATACCCACTCACAATGCAACTTGAGCAAATACAATTTTTTGACCTTTTGAAAGGCGAACATTAGCTTCACATTAATGATGTATTAGTTGACATTCACTGCTTTTTATACTCTCTCACACACCGACAATAGCTCCCTGTATGATAGTTATATATTCCCTTCCCACAGTTGTCAGTGGCGAGGGGAACCCTGCGGTATCTTCAACTTCACTGAGATAATGACAGATCACGGCGTCTGTTTCTCGTTCAACCTACCTGACCAAAACACATCTGACCGAGACCGTCTTCACGTCACAGAAGCAGGTTGGTCAATGTCCACTTACAAAGCAGTTACTCAATTCAAAGGAAAATTGCTTGTACCTTATGAACAGATGGCATGCCACTACCTGTTTCAGTCATCTAAGGCACCGCAATTATATTTGCATAATTACGTCCCCAAGAAAGAGCAGGATCCGGAGACAATTAGATCAGCTCCAAGGCTAGACTGTTTTACTGGTTGGCACACTAACCATGCTCGTTGACTTACAAGCTGCAAACATGCTGTGTCTTGTCAGTCACAATGAAGCAGTTCAATATAATTTAATGTAACTCGTGAGGACAACGGTTCGAATTGGTCCAGAGCAATGGATGTTATAGTTAATTGAATGGATCGAGTGGTCAAGATTGTTGATTTGGTTCTTGGAGTCAGTGCACCCCGACAATATCTATCTCTTAATTGTCTGCCTCATTTCAAACAAGATCTGACCGCCTCCGTGGTGTAGTGGTTAGAGCGTCCGCCCGGAGAGCGGAAGGTCGAGGGTTCGTTAAAATATGGTACTTCTTGGTCCCTGCCTGGCGCTCGGTATTAATGGGTACAACAAGGACTGGTCGGCTCGGAGTCAGTATAATGTGTCTGAGTGGGGTATTCATGCTTCACTGCGGCATGGTATCTCAGTGGGCTAGCACTATAAAACCAGCTGTCTGGGCTAGTACAAGCAACCGCACATACACATACACACGCATGCACGTCGTCATATGAGCGAAATATTCTCAAGCACGACGTTAAACCCAATTTCACCTCACCTCACCTCTTAATTGTCTTGTCCAGACATACCGATTAAAATCCGGGCTAGGATTGATCTTCAGTATCCCATGCTAAGACTACTGGGATCGGGTGGTCAAGCTCGATGAATTGGTTGACGCGTCATCGTATCCCAGTTGCTCATGCTGTTGATCGCTGGATTCTCTGGTTCAGATTCGATCATTTACAGACCGCCGCCATATAGCTGGGATATTGCTGTGTGCGGCGTAAAACTAAACTCACTCACTTGTACAGGCGCGATTATTTTCATGTCGCCGGAATACAACTATATGATAATAGGTACGCAAACAAAGAAACAAGCACATACACACACCAACAATGCATATTCATTAATTTCGACCTGATCTGTGTGTCCAGGAGCTGAGAACGGGGCTGTCCCTGACGCTCAATGTGGAGCAGTACGAGTACATGCCCGGGCCCCACGACGCCGCAGGGGTCAAGATCCTCATCCATGACCACAGACAGTTCCCCAAGGTGCAGGAGCTCGGTATCGCCCTACCCACGGGGACACATTCATTCGTCGGCATGCAGCTCATCTCGGTAAGCTGTCAGCATCTCGGTATCTTAGCAACGTACCACGGAGTAGTGAACTGTTGCTTGTTGCAAATCAGTCTCAAGAGTTGCGCCATTCAGACGATGCAAGATCAGTTCATCGCGCGTTCGAATCTAACTATCAGACATGAAACAATTTGTGTTCAGCACACTCTTGTTATCACGCTAACACGACGTGTCAATTCAAAGTGACCATTTCGGATCGTTGCCAAGCAACATAACCCCTTCACCTTCCGTATCCAGGACCACCATATTGTCGAAGGAAACCCGGAAGACATGCAGGTGTTAGACGCGAGTAACTTGAAACTTCTAACATTTCCATGATGAAGTAAAGACCAGGCAAACCGACCATCAGAATCTGAGATTCAAACCCACGAAAAATAGAGACACACTGGACGACTGGACGACTGGACGACTGGACAGGCCATAAACGGAGTGTGCCGGACGTTCGTAATACAATCCTACGGCTCTTTATAATCACCTTATGATCTAATATTTTTTGTTGTAGATTAATAATCTTCCTAAACCACACGGAGAATGTCAGTGCCCTAGCCTGAAGTACTTCCCTCACTACTCAATCGAGACATGTCAAGTGGAATGTTCCATGGTGCAAATTTCCCAAAGGTGTGGCTGTCGGCTCTTCTACATGCCGGAAACGGAAGGTAGGGGGGCGATACCATATTCATTCTAGGGTGTGTAGCTTGTTTCAATATGAGACCAGGGTTGAGCCGCCAGATATCTATAGATCATTTGTAAATGGTCAAGCTATTAGGGGGCGGTGGGGTAGCCTAATGGTTAAAGCGTTGGCTCGTCACGCCGAAGGCCCGGGTTCGAATCCCCACATAGGTACAATGTGTGAAGCCCATTTCTGGTGTCCCCCGCCGTGATGTTATTGGAATATTGCTAAAAGCGGCGTAAAACCAAACTAAGTCAGTCAAGCTATTAGGTAAGCACAGGCTTACGTTCTGAAGTTTTGCATGTGATTTAATTTCAATCAGTTTATTCATATTAAGAAACATGTTTATGGGAAAAAAACAAATCTAGACCCTTTGGACCTTGTGGTGAAGCGTAGGGGTTAAGGTGTTAGCTTACCAGGGTTCTTATTCAACCTTGGTACAAGGGGACGAATCCATTTCGGGTGTTCTCCGCTGATGTTGTTGGAATTCTGCTACAAGAAGGCGTAAACCAGCTTCCCCTCATTCTCGGGGACATGTATTACACGTTTTTAATGTTCATTATGACCGTGTAATTTCAGATGACATTCCACTCTGCACTCTAGGGGATTACTACGGTTGTTACAAGCCTTTTGCGGGTAAGGCTCCATTGTGTTCTGTTAGAAACAGCTTTTCGTACTTCAGCAGTGGCGCATATATACAGATGTGGTGGATTATGAGAAATCAATGCATTAATTACTAAAAGAAACTGCCGAGTCTAAGTAAATTTAGGCTCAGTATTATTCGTTACACCGCTATACCGAGTCCAACAAACCCTAGTAGGAGGTTGCGTCAGCTAACCTTTTGAATTGACCAATCAGAACACAGCTTCACAGATGTGTATCACTCGGGAGCGATCGTGCTGAAAATGGCATTCAGAATCGTTAGAGTACAAATGTAAAACTATCGCGATTTCGTAAGCTGTGTTCTTCTTTCTACTAGGGTTTGTTAAACTCAGTATATACCAGTGTAACGAATGATACTGAGCCTAAGTTTACTTAGGCTGAGAAACTGTCCCATTTTGCCTATTTCACATCTGTAAAGCACACACACGCACGCACATGCACACGCACACGCACCCACACACACGCACACACACACACGTACATACATATAAAAGAACCTCTGACTAGGACAAATCATATTGAGCGAAGGAGACATACGGGGTATATTTGGTTAACAACTGAATCGTTCAATTGATTTTTGACAGTGGAGATCCGAGAGTCTGTGCAACAGAACTGTCACTGTCCTGTCCCATGCAACTACACACTCTTTGATGCAACCGTATCATACGCCACGACCTCCACCTTCGTCATCGACCGTTTCCTCAGCAACACAAACAGATCAGCCCTGAAAATGAAATACCAGAACGCCAGAGACATCACCCATCGTCTTCAAATCAACAAAGCTGAAGAACTTCGAACACTCTTACAAACCTTGGACCAAAACTTCAAGGTGTTAAGACACGTGGTTTTGGATCAACTAAAGGTCAAGATCAACGAACAGAGAAAGCAACTGTTGAATATCTCCGAGGACTTCTTATGGAACTGGAATGAGACGTATATGTATTTCCAGTACCAGAACTACATTCATCTGAAGGACCTTGCTCGGGCAAGAGATGCCATGAACGAGCGAACCTACTCTGTGATAGCACATGGAGTTCAGGAGTTCACCTTCAGTGTTGAAAGGAAAATTGAGCAACTGGCTGATCCAGAGATCAGCGATACCTCAGTGAGGAAGATGCTCTTCATCATGGTCAAGAACCAGCTTGAAGCAAGGATAGACATGGCCAAAAGAACAATACAAAACCACACCCAGCTGTTATCAAGCTACCTCAATGGAACGCCAGTTTTTAACTACAGGTTCAGAAAGTTCAGTCGGGAATACAGCTACCTTCTGATTCCGAAGGAGCTGATTCATCAGGCATTTCATAGGTCCGAGATTGTCAGAAGGCGTACAAATCAGCTTGAGACTGATATCAAGGAAATGATTTACTGGATGGAAGAATACGAAAATCTTGCTGCGTCAGCGTTTATGAATGGAACCATAAATACCACTTTATTACATTTTGCTAACGTACATTTTCTAGACAAGTGCAGACAGTTTTTGCAAAGTAAAAGCCACTTCTTTTATGATTTTATACAATGGATGATTATACAGTTAGATAAGAGGGAGCAGGATTTCACTCACATTAAAAAGGACTTTAAAAAGGCACATGGCGTTACGTTAAAGTATCTGGGCATCGTAGGAGATGCAATAGAAAGCATCCTATTGTCCTTAGAGGATGTTCAGAAAGGAAAACGTTTGTGTGAGGACTATTTGACCTATGGGAATATTAGCCTTGAGGTTGCGTCACACTTCTTCAGATCTAAAACTTTTCAGAATAATGTCAACAGTTTAAATGTGTTCTTCGCAACTGTCAGGAATAGAGGACAGAATGTTTACGACAGCTGGGAGAAGCTTTCAGTGGTTAGTCAAGAGATGTGGAACTTCACCTTGAAGCAGGTGGACCTTATGCCTTACTGGAGGTACATGGACATTAGCAGGTACTTGAGAAACAGCTCGGAGGTAACTCGGGAGATCAAGGACAGCTTTCTCGACCATCGAGACATGATTGACGTCCAGTGTGGGTTCGATAACAAAGATGAGACGTTGCTGCGGAGTCTTGAGAGTCTCACCGATCATATGGACGAGTTCTACGCCAGTAGTCACGTTGATTCAACGTTTGTCAAGTAAGTGGATAATGTTTGATATATTTCTCACTCTCTCTCTAACTCACTCTCTCCCCCTCTCACTCTCTGTCTCTCACTCGCTCTCCCCTCCCTTCACACACTCTCCCCCTCACTCTCGCTCTCCCCCCTCACTCTCTCCATACTCTCTCTCTCTCTCTCTCTCCCCTCTCACTCTCTCTTTCGCTCTCTCTCACTCGCTCTCCCTCCCTTCACACACACCCCTCCCTCTCTCTCTCCCCTCACTCTCTCACATACACACACTCTCCTCTCTCTCTCGCCTCCCCTCACTCTTCTCACATACACACACCTCTCTCCTCTCTCTCTTCCCTCACTCTCACATACACACACACTCTCCCCCTCACTCTCTCTCCCCTCACTCTCTCACATACACACTCTCTCTCTCTCTCACTCTCCCTTCCCTTCACACACTCTTCCCCTCAGTCTCGCTCTCCCCCTCTCACTCTCACATACACACACTCTAACCCCCTCACTCTCTCCCCCTCTCTCTCTCACACTCTCGCTCTCTCTATCACTCTCTTTTTTATCTTTCTCTCTCTAAAACAGAATGCTATGACACCAAGTGCCTCCTTCTTAGCTATGAACCCGGCCTGCAGATTGTAAAGATTGTAGGGAACCACGACTACGTATATTCTAATGTGTTCAATATTATTACAATAATGAATTTAGCTTATGTTCATGTGAGATTGAGGAAAAACGGTGAGAGAGTTGAAGGAACCATATTGCACTCTCTCACATACACACACTCTCTCCCCCTCACTCTCGCTCTCCCCCTCACTCTCTCACATACACACACTCTCTCCCTCTCTCTCTCGCTCTCCCCCTCACTCTCTCACATACACACACTCTCCCTCTCTCGCTCTCCCCTCACTCTCTCACATACACACACTCTCTCCCTCACTCTCGCTCTCCCCCACTCCTCTCTCATATACACCTCTCTCCCTCTCTCTCCTCCCTCCTTCACACACTCTTCCCCTCAGTCTCGCTCTCCCCCTCTCACTCTCACATACACACACTCTAACCCCCTCACTCTCTCTCCCTCTCTCTCTCACACTCTCGCTCTCTCTATCACTCTCTTTTTTATCTTTCTCTCTCTAAAACAGAATGCTATGACACCAAGTGCCTCCTTCTTAGCTATGAACCCGGCCTGCAGATTGTAAAGATTGTAGGGAACCACGACTACGTATATTCTAATGTGTTCAATATTATTACAATAATGAATTTAGCTTATGTTCATGTGAGATTGAGGAAAAACGGTGAGAGAGTTGAAGGAACCATATTGCACTAGACACTCTGATTCACCTGACTGAATGTTTGCACCGGATAGATAATTGTGTAGGCCATGGAACATTCTGATGACAGTGTTTCAGGGTGTGCTGTTTATTTTAAACAGGGCGATCTCTGTTGTTTTGTATAATGAGCAATACAGATGAATATTAACAATACGAATGTGTCGGACGATAACGGAACAGATATTAATACCTTTTCTCAACGATGTCAACAATGGCCTTAAATAACTTTCCATCAAATAAGGAAACACGAATAAGTGATCATTTGTTCATTGCACATTTCTATTGAAAATGTTTTTTTGGTTTTTTTAGAGATTAAATATAGCTCTCTGTTCTGAAGGCATTTTGGTTTTTATCACTAAAACTGCTCGCTTGAACACACCTGGAGATGTTGCACGGAAAAAACGAATAGGCATTCGCTCCTTTCTGCCATTCGTTCCAGTTCGTGTTTAGGCATTTAGACTACGAATGACTTAGATGTTAGATGTGTAGGTTCAATTGGCTATTGTGGCGTTAGATTGTTGAACTTGCATTAGTATGTTTAAGGGTTAGGCAATTAGTGGTATTTAGCGGGTCATTTCATTTCAAAGTTCATTTAGAATTACTTAAGAGAATCACGTTTAGTTCTTTGTAAAATCTATAGTTTTCTCACTTATAATAGTTGTCACGTTTAGTTCCTTGTTTTAGGCCAAAAGGTAAGATCAAAATTTTAGTTGATAGGTTTTCAGATTAATTTGCATAGCTCTGCACAATCGTTTTATTTTCCACTGCACAACACTCTCTATCTCCCAACTAACTATATGCTTGTCTTTTTTATTGCCATCAAGAGATCAGGATATAAGGTACAGTCTATCTGTTCCTTGCTTCACTAAATAACGGATTGTTTGTATATTCCGCTGGGGAATGATCTAGCAAGAAATGACCTTTATAATAATTTTTGAACTAAACTAAATGAGTGTAAGATTAGTCGATCATACTTTGTAATGCCATGCCGTGGAGAAAGATTACCGTCTGTTGAAAACCATGCTTCTTGGAAGCTAATAGTCCACACAATATGCTTATATATACGATTATTGTTCTGACGTCTTGAAACATTCGTATACAATGGTATCTGTATTATTTCAATGTTACACAACAAATATTCATTTAACACCTGTTGTATTCTCTTACATATATTCAAATCTGATATATTCAATATGCACACACATAAAGCTGTCTCTGCATTTTACTTTCTTTATATAGGGCGGTGTTGTAGCCTGGTGGCTACAGCGTTGGCTCGGGTTCGATTCCCTACATGGATAAAATGTGTGAAGTCCATTTCTGGTGTCCCCCGCCGTGATATTGCTGGAATACAGCTAAAAGCGGCGTAAAACCATACTCACTCACTCACAACTGTTTCTTTTCAGGGAAAACTTCTTGAAGTTGGACGTTTATTTCCGCCAACTCAGCTATGAGAAACACACTCAACAAATTGCCTATGACGTGTTTGCGCTGTTCTGTGAGTACTTGTCCTGTGGGTATTCGGATTAGGTTCCCATCAAGACATGATTGTCTCTGTGGATCGGTTGGTTACTCAGTGACTGTGTTGATTACGAGGATCATATCTCAACGGTGCTGAACGTTGCTAAAAATATCACTGGCCTGTCCGACCTAGATTCGATCAATTACAGGCGGCCATTATGATACAGCGTCAAGCAGCCAACATACAAATCTTACATCCAGCAGACTGTGACTATCTGTATCCAGCTTCAGAGGCGGTGGTGTAGCCTATCGGTTAAAGCGTTGGCTCGTCACGCCGAAGACCCTGGTTCGATTCCCCACATGAGTTCAAAGTGTGAAGCCCATTTCTGGTGTCCCCCGCCATGATATTGCTGGAATATTGCTAAAAGCGGTGTAAAACCTCCCTCATTCAGTTTAGATGTACAATTAGCTACGTTTCCATGGTAACGTGTAGTATATTTTAGCCGAAGTGCGTTTAACGAACGACGGAAGGATATATGGAAGTAAACGTACTGGTCCCTTTGGGTTTGTAGTTTACTGCGTTTGGGTTTCTAATAAAAGCAGATATTATAGATATTTCATCACTAATTTTCAGTGTTCCATTCATACTATTTTCACCTCTAATTTACCTTGTCCGTCTTGGTATATCATTTGTTCCGCTTGTCATCCCCCACCGCCATGATATTGCTGTAAAATTGCTAAAAGTGCTATTGCTATAATGCTAAAACTCACCCACTCACTCACTCAAACACTTACTCTTGTACCAGGTGACATCGGGGGATCTATGGGACTCTTCATCGGAGCCAGTGTCCTCACAATCGTGGAAATCTTAGACCTCATCATATTTCAAGCAATAAGGCTTTCAAACAAACGCTGAACTTTAGAGTTTCACATTTTGGGATCACCGTCTTCAAATTCTGGGGTCACCAGCTTCATGTTCGCCGATCACCATCATCATGTTCTCGGATCACCAGATTCGTGTTCTCGGATCACCAGCTCCATGTTCCCGGATCATCATCTTCATGTTCTCGCATCACCAGCTTCGTGTCCTTGAAACACCATCTTCATGTTCTCGGATCACCAGATTCGTGTTCCCGGATCACCATCTTCCTGTTCTCGGATCACCAGCTTCGTGTTCTCGGATCACCAGCTTCATGTTCCCGGATCACCATCTTCATGTTCTCGCATCACCAGCTTCGTGTTCTTGAATCACCATCTTCATGTTCTCGGATCGCCAGCTTCGTGTTCCTGATCACCATCTTCATGTTCTCGGATCACCATCTTCATGTTCTCGGATCACCAGCTTCGTGTTCTTGGATCACCATCTTCAAGTTCCCGGATCACCAGCTTCATGTTATCGGATCACCTGCTTCATGTTCTCGGATCACCAGTTTCATCTTCTCGGATCACCAGTTTCATGTTCTCGGATCATCTTCTTTATATTATCGGATCACCTGCTTCATGTTCTCGGAAAACCAGTGTCATGTCACGGATCACCAGCTTCGTGTTCTCGTATCACCAGTTTCACCTTCTGCGATCACCAGCTTCTCAAGTTCTCGGATCACCAGCTGCATGTTCACGGATCGCCAGCTTCAAGTGCTCGGATCACCAGCTTTATGTTCTCGGATCACCAGCTGCATGTTCTCGGATCGCCAGCTTCAAGTGCTCGGATCACCAGCTTTATGTTCTCGGATCACCAGCTTAATAACCCGCACTATGTGACTGATTGCGATGTATATATTTTGGGAGATTTCAATGGTCGTGTTGGAGGTCGCAATATACCACCTGATGGATGCAAAAATTACTTTCCTGAAGATGAGCCAGTACCTTTATGTGTTCGATTTACTCAAGATAGTGTTTTAAATAGATTTTGGGATTACTTTTTAAATTTTTGCATCTTTTTCAATCTGTTCATAGTTAACATGAAAGGCGATGATAAAGGTCACTTCACATTTCTGAACAAAGCTGTTGTGTTAATTATCATAAGATTTCCTCCCAAAAATTTCTTGAAATACTTTGATAGCTTTAGGGTATGTGATAAAGCAGACATATACTAATAATTCTCGGCTTTAAACTTAACATTAAGAACGTAATAGAATGGAGGAAACTGACATCGCGGCTTAAATGTAAAGTCTTTCATGAACATCACTTCAGTGGACCAGAAACATATCACGAATGTTAACAGACACACTGTTCAGATATATTTGTCATATTTCGACTACATATCAGATGCCGCAAAATGTATGAGAAAGAAAAGAATCTCCCAAATTAAACTTAAATATGTGTATGGTTGCGAATGTCACTGGTCAAAGTTACAAACAAGGAAAAGCCTTAAGCCCTTACGAATGACGGAAATACAGTTTATAAAAATAGATATTGTCAACTCAAAAGTATGCAGAAACTGGGAAAAATGTGAACAAAATACATCTAGAAAGGTGTACTTAATTAGATTAGAAATCTAAATTATTCTGGAAGGAGTCGAAAAAACTACCTAATCTGAATATATTTTCGATGAAACTTGGTATTATCTTTTCAAAACAATTCATTATCCTAACTTTCCTGAACAGGATACGGAATTAAAGGTGCCTACAGCTATCGAATAAGAATGTTGATAAACAAATACTAGAATGTCATAGTAGGGAAGACGAAATTCGGAAAGCTATAAAAGGCCTGAAGGATGGAAAAATCACCTGGTGTTAACAGAAATGATAAAATCATCGGAGAATATCGTAATGCCTTTTCTTCTCGCTATATTCAATAATCATTTTGATAGTGACAGTCCCCCAGAATCGTGGAGTAAAACGACTTTTATTAGTTTACACAAAAAGAGGAGCGTTCAAATCAAAACAATTACAGAGGCAATTCATTATTAAGTATCTAAAGTAAATTATATACCAGTATATTAAATAAACGTTTAACACATAGGGCAAATATAATGTATAAAATATCAGAAAATCAAGCAGGCTTTTTTCCCCACTTTGTAATGAAATTACAAGGAAATGTATTATACCTGAATGAGTGAGTATGGTTTTACGCCGCTTTTAGCAATATTCCAGCAATATCACGGCGGGGGACACCAGAAATTGGCTTCACACATTGTACCTATGTGGGGAATCGAACCCGGGTCTTCGGCGTGATGAGCGAACGCTTTAACCACTAGGCTACCCCACCGCCCCTTATACCTGAAAACCTAACTGCAAATATACTTAACTTTAGGAAACTTATTTAAACAAATAGTACACATATGTTGACGTACATGTATATTCATACCTCTGTTGCGTTTGTTGTATATATTAATGTATATGGACTCAGTTGCCTTCATGCTTGAATAAAAATACTGATTGGTTGATATTTGAAGGTTTAGTGGCTATGATCCATCCATTCCTCTCACTCATGTACAGACAATATATGTTTATATATCTCTCTGGAAGACAAATTCCGAGTTATATTTTCTGACAATTCTGCAAGAAGATCACTTTTTGGTCAGTATTAATCGACGTCTTGAGATATGTATCTTTTTTAAAAATCTGTCCATTTGTGTCCCGGTCCCGAGAGAGTAGACGTTTGACTGCGAATGTGGAGGTAAGTGATCGACGGGAAGAATCTAAGATCGCATGTCTTGAATCATTCGTACAGGAGCCGATTTTCAGAAATTGGCAGACTTGCAATTCGACAATGAAAATATGTATACATACGAAGCGATACGAAGGGTTAACATGATTGTGAGGATGCATGTGACCGACCCTTCAAGTTACACTTGCAGTTTTGTAGAAAACAAAATGCATGTTGTAATTACGCAGGAAATCAGAAGCCAAAAACGTTCATTTCTTTCGTAATTTTGTTTAACAGTCATTTCTAAGACATTATTTTTCTAAAACATGATACAAAATAATCATTGTTTTGTTATTGTATCTGAAAGCCGAAGCCAAACATTATCTGTTTTTTTTAATCTTCTTTCCGAAACGTTCAGCATATTCAGAATATGTTTTTGTAAAACATGACGTAAAATATTTTTCCCAGTATGGTGGAGTTCCATAGTCTCCCCAGAATATCAATGGGTGGCCCAATATGGTGATGCTTGTGTTTTGTGTTTGCAACAGAGATGCGTGTATCAAAAAGCCAACGGACTTGGCCTGGCTTTGAGTGAGTGAGTATGGTTTAATGCCGTTTTAAGCAATATTCCAGCAACATTGCGGCGGGGAACACCAGAAATGGGTTTCACACATTGTACCCATGTGGGGAATCGAACCCGGGTCTTCGGCGTGACGAGCCAACGCTTTAACCACTAGGCAACCCCCGGCCTGTTTTTGTATGTATGTATTTGTATACAGGTATTTTCTCGGTTTTCTCCAGAAGAAATACAGCATAATGCGTGAAATAAACATTTTACATTCCACCTACTTCATCTGTTGGGTTACATTTCTATCTTTGGGTATAGGTTTAGCTAAAAGACTCAATGAGTCTTGATTAAGGGTTCGATTCCCTGTATACAGACCAATAGCCGGAATCTCCTTTGAGATTGGTCTGATTAAGGGTTCGATTCCCTGTATACAGACCAATACCACTGACCAACAGTAGAAGCAGTTCCTTCTGCCATCCACGAGGATACCTCGCACGTTAACCTACGATTCAAATCTTGTGTGATTCTCCAAGGCCTATGGAGATTACCATAATAGTTATAATTGAGTGAATTTTGGAGTCGAACCTATTTGTTCTTAATCCGGCGTTGACGGCCGTAAAGCAGCTCGAGACATCTGGTCTTGTATGAATCACCATTCTTTATTTCGCTTTCTGGGTGTAATACAAATATATAGCTTGCAAAAAATATATATAATTATTCATGCTTATATACAAAAGTACGTAAATATATACACTTATATTTTGCACAGCAAAAACTTAGGTTTTACAGTCATATCTTATAAATTACATCAGCATTTCGCGTGCATTCAATCAAAAATGATTTTTTTCACCAGTATAATTTTATACAACATCCCACTATGAAGGCTGGTATTTCTTCTTCAGACACTCCGCCGTGATATTGCTGGAATATTTCTAAAAGCGGCGTAAAACTTAACTCAGTCAGTCAGTCTTCAGACTCTTGTCATCTGTAATGTTATCCATCCTGAATATACTGACGGAAAAAAATCATAAAAAAATTATTCCAAAATCTTATTAATTTGCCCATTTTTCTGTTTTTATCAATTAGCAGTCTGAATTGTTGGAAAAAGGTCTGAATCTTCGACATTCGGGTTCTTCCTGATTATGCATAATTAAAGCTTACTTGATGTGTAAATGTCATCTTGGCATATAACAGAATTGTTATTTTAGTCCAAACTTAATTCAATTGTGTAGTTTGAGCAGGAGAGGAATAGTTATTTGGGGTACAAATTCAGTCCCATCACATTTTCATCAACATATTCTTTCATAAAGAATAGAATAGGTTATGGTATTTGTAAAACTGTCAGTGGATAAAGCCTCTTTAACTACAGGGTGATTAAATTGATGGCTATACCCAAACGTTTCTGTAGCATCACATCTTATTTTCAAAATGGGGTGGTGCTTAATTAAAGCACGGGTGTATAGTTTGTTATAACTGAAGAGTTGTTACCCTCGTGCTTATTCGGATAGTAAGAAACTGTTTTTGGTTCCTTTGGAGTTCGTTAAAGTTGGTTTGCGAATTGGCTGCGAAAATACATAGGGGTCATATGGTGAAGGTCAAAATAGGGAATTGCATCGGACAGCATTGATGTGTAAAATCTGCTCATAGCCTCCAGATGTCTTCCGTAAAATGTTTGAGACTTTGTGACCATTTTTGTCGAGAAAACTTCCACCAGGACATCATCTTGAATCGTTGCCTACATTGAGGTTATCAACATGCATCTACCTGGACATTGGTGCTTCCATTTAAAGTATTTCGTAAACCTCTGTTTGGTGGTCGACTAAAGAACAGTATTTTATCACTTGTATTTATATCTCAACATTTTATTTCGTCCACTGTGCTGTTTTCTCGCAATAGTTTTTAGGACGAGTGAAGTAGGGACAGCCCTCAGTGGTGACGTTTCTCTATATGCTATACCTGGCTGGCCGACTCAAAGGAGATTCCGGCTATTGATGCTCGTAACTGATTGGCTGACAAGGCTCGGTGACTTTGGTTGGTGGCGTCCACGGCTCCCGACGGCGTGTATCGTGCTTACAACATCAATCACTGGATTGTTCAGTCCAGACTCGATGATTTTCATGTACGAGGTGACTGAATGGAATTGGTCATAAGTCTCGTTGACCTGGATGGTTGCGTGGAAAGGTAGTCTTACTTCGTCTTGGAACCTGGCTTATAACACAATCACTGGTTCACCTGGTCGACACGCGAGTATTTACATTCCGTCGTAATATTGCTTGGATTTGGTAACCGAGACTTACAGCAGCAAACACGGTATGTTAATGATAGGTTGATCTACATTATACACAGACACTCAGGACGTCCCGAGTCACATAGAAGTATGCAAATAAGCTGTACTTAAATCCAGTATGTAAATCAGCATTCACGCCAGGAATAATCGGAGGGATGGAGTGGTATCACTTATCACGTGTCACTTCTTGATTTCCGTGGCAGTAACAGAATGATACATGAGTAGATCCATGATCTCGAAGATCGTCATCACACTGGCACCAATAAACAGCCCCATGGATCCGCCAATATCGCCTGTAACAGAGAGACCATGGTACACTCAGGTTGTCATGTTTTGAAGGAATGCCGAGTATGGTCTGCGATTAACACTCTATATGTTTAGGTCAAGGTGTCAGCGTGACATGACATATACTTCCTGGGTCCCGATCAAGACTGACTGACTGAGTTTGGTTTTACGCCGCTTTTAGCAATATTCCAGCAACATCACGGCGGGGGCTTCACACATTGTGCCCATGTGGGGATTCGAACCCGGGTCTTCGGCGTGACGAGCCAACGCTTTAACTAATAGGCTACCCCACCGCCCCTCCCCGATCAACAAAGCGTTTGTAACGTTAAGACCTGTCGTAACTTTATCAGAGGCTTACGAATGTCATAGGGACATAGCCCTACGAACGTTTTGTGGATCGGGACTACGATACGGAAACACCACGGGGACAATCGTAATGACATGATTCGATTAACAGAATGTTCACAATAATGACTCAGACAAGGCAAACATAAAAGATCCTGTCTTAAAGTTATGTCATGGAATTGCAATCTTTTCAAATCAAATCTTAACGCATCGATCACTGAACATGGACAGGACTAGTTCATTACGCAGGTGAAACCTCATTGGCAAACACCAGAAGGAATGAACTCTGGGCCGGTCACGATGGAAGGAAGTTTATTTTGCCCAACAGAGTATAATGGGATGACAACTAAACTGTTACTACGACTCTCGACCTGGATCTATTCAGTGGAAATATACTGAAGGAACAGTTACTACTGACATCAATTAAGGGAATATTCCCGATAATAAGCCATAGCGTTTGCTACTAGTTTGTTTGCAATCAACGTTGAAGTCGCTCGATCCTTGCTTTTTGGCTTCATTTAATAAGTACTGGATAATTGATATCTTCAATATCATCAACCTCATCATCATCATCATCATCACCATCAGCAGCAGTATCGGAATCATAACGAAAGGTGAGGTGAGGTGAGGTGAGGTGAGGTGAAATTGGGTTTAACGTCGTGCTTGAGAATATTTCGCTCATATGACGACGTGCATGCATGTGTATGTGTATGTGCGGCTGCTTGTACTAGCCCAGACTGAAGCTGGTTTTATAGTGCTAGCCCACTGAGATACCATGCCGCAGTGAAGCATGAATACCCCACTCAGACACATTACACTGACTCCGAGCCGACCAGTCCTTGTTTGTACCCATTAATGCCGAGCGCCAGGCAGGGACCAACAAGTACCATATTTTAACGTCTTTTGGTATGACGCGGTCGGGGATCGAACCCGCGACCTTCCGCTCTCCGGGCGGACGCTCTAACCACTACACCACGGAGGCGGTCCATAACGAAAGGTTCAGTATAGCACATAAAGATGAGTATATAGTAATACTGATGGTGGTATAGTGAGTGGGTATGGTTTTACGCCGCTTATTGTCAGTGTGTGTGAGAGAGTATAAAAAAGCAGTGAATGTCAACTAATACATCATTAATGTGAAGCTAATGTCCTTAAAAAAGGAAACCAATACAGCATATGCTACGTGTTGATGCTTATCGACACTTAACTTTCTACTGGGTCGTAGGACCTTCGGTATAGACGATGTATACTAAACAAAATACTTACACAGTAAGGCAAAAATGTCATAGGCAACTTGCTGAGTGATCTTCTCATAACTCAGTTCTCGGTAGAAGACGTTGACCTTCAGGAAGTTATCCCTGGAAGAGAACATCAGTTAAAGGATAAATAAAGGATTATTGAGTATTTAACGCAAGGCAATTTCACCTTCACCCGATGACTTTAGCTGAAGATATCCAATGTTAAAACTCCCGATCGTGAAATTCCCCTATAACTAGACACGCACACACATACGCACACACATAAACATCCACGTACGATCAAACAACAGTTTCATACTTTCATTTTAAAGATGATTCTCTCTCTCTGCTTCTTTCTATATTGCTTCCTCAATCTCTTGCCCTACCCCCCTCTCTCTCTCTCACACACACACACACACAGACAGACAGACAGACAGACACTCACTGAGGCACAAATTGCTATTCAAGACGAGACGTACCTGACAAATGCCGAATCTACGTGACTGCTGGAATGGAACATTTCCATGTGCTCTGCGAGACTCTTAAAACTCTGAAGGAACTCCTCATCCTTGTTAAGGAAACGACTCCGGACATCAATCATGTCCCGATGACGAGCAAACTCCTGCGCGATCTCTGCTGCTACCTCCGTATAGTTCCTGAGATACCGTCTGATATTCTTAAACTTCCAGTACCGCATAAGATTAACCTGGCTCAGAGTAAAGTTCCACATCTGCTGGGACGCCATCGACAGCTGATCCCAGCCATCGTAAACATTCTGACCACGGTTCCTCACAGTGTCAAAAAACACTTTCAAATTATTGATGCCATTTTGGATTTTCTCAGACCTAAAGTGCTCTGCTACATCCACTTTGCTAACGTTCCCATAGGCTAAGTAATCCTTGCACATCTGTATTCCAACCTTCATGTCTGCCATCAAAGACCTCTCGATGCCATGGATCAGCTCGGACACGCTGGAGAAATACCCAAACATTGTATCCCCTAGCCTGATGAAGTCAGTTCGCATTTGAAGGAATGTCTGTTTCCTTAATTCAAGCTGTGTCACTGGCCACTGGATGAAATCGTTGAAAAACATGCTTTTACTTTGTAGAAATTCTCTAGACGCTCGTAAGAACTTAACATTTGTTATGTATATTTCTGTGGAATTTACAGTTTTATTATAGAATGCTTTGTCTGCTATTTTCCCGTACTCCTTCATCCATGTTGCCATGGTGATTATATCCCTTTCGACTCTCAGAGACCTTACACGAACATGATTACTACGTGTAAATGCTTGAAGCAAAAGTTCCCGCGGAAGAATCAAATTGCTGTTCTTCCTGCTAAAGTTTTTGAATCTATAATTAAAGATTGATGACGTATTGAGGAAACCTTTAATTAGTTGTGTGTAGTTCTGCAGCGTTCTCTTCCCTATGTCCAGTCTAGCATTCAGCTTGTTCTTTGCCATGAGGAAGAGGACCTCTCGGACAGCAGGATCATCTATCTGTGGATCAACCAGTTGGGAAATCAGCTTCTCCACGCCGAAGGTGAACTCCTGAACCCCATGGCCTAGGACAGAGAAGGTTCTCTCATTCATAGCGTCTCGGGCACGTACAAGGTTCTTCTGAAGAATATAGTCCTGATAATTGAAATACAGTTCAGTCTTGTTCCAGTTCCAAAGATAATCACTGGAAACATTCACAAGGTGTTTCTCCTGCTCTTCAACACTCACCTGCAACTCATCAAGAATCACCTGGTTCAACGTTTGGAACTTCCGGTCAAGGTTTTCTGTGAGAGATTTAAGAAGGTCAGCCCTGTTTTTTTGTAGACGATGAGTGATGTCTCGGGCGTTCTTGTACTTCATTTTCAGGGCGGAACGGTTAGAGTTGCTAAGGAAACGGTCTATGACGAAGGTCGAGGTCGTAGCGTAGGAGACGGTTGGATCAAAGATCTGGAAAGCGCAGGGGACAGGACAAGAACAGGTGTCCCTCACAGACTGACGTATATAATCTGTAAATATGAAGGTGGTTATGTTAGGTATATGACGACGTGTTGATTGATATGGAAGGAGAGGTATGTATTGCAGGTAAAATGAAATCTTCAAAACAATCCTTCGTGAACACTAAACATTTCACAGGTTTGAGTCCGATGGCTTTATAGAATGCTATTGGATAATGACTGCACGGATCACTATCTTTCATGTCCTGACAACCAAGAAAGAGCCGTGGGGTAGCCCAGTGGTTAAAGCGTTGGCTCGTCATTTCAGGTGTCCCCCGCGATGATATTGCTAGAATATTGCTAAAAGCGGCGTAAAACCATACTCACTCACTCAGTAACCGAGAACAGTTTCAGTTGGGCTGGTAACGGATGACGACACTTAGATCCATCACTATGACTACCAGAACAAACAGGAATTCTTGGATCTACTGGATCAACTAACAAAGTGACAGATAGCAAAGGAGTACTTCACACGAGGAATAACTATGAATGGTGAATGATGGCAACGTATGGAAATCATTGAGAGACTGTATAAAAGAGAAGCCACGCGGAAACTTCAACATAGGATTCTTCATCATGACCATGTTCCAGTGTACACTAGTCTTGTTTGGAACGTGGTGTATAGAAACATGTACAGTACTGACGATGTTTCTCCATAGTTCATGGGGGTAAAACTATTTGTTAAAATAATTTTCGAGGATGAACTGAATTCTATGCTGTATTCCTATATTTCATTATGTTTTCTATGGAGTCATAACAGAACAGCAAGTCAAATTTATGAGGAGTTTGGGGGGTATTTATATGACACTTGACAACGGTGTCAGCTTTGAATATTGTCAGACCATGACGAGAATGTGAGAAATAACGCTTCAGGTAAAGCTGAAGCTGGCGAATCACAAAGATCATAAGCATGGCACTTCAATGTAGCCATGGACATCAAAGCATATTGAAGATCGTCCAAGATCAAGGAAATACACACACACACACACACACACACACACACACACACACACACACACACACACACACACACACACACACACACACACACACACACACACACACACACACACACACACACACACACACACACACACACACACTGGCATTTATTCTTGTAAATATATATAGTTTTACGGTCCTATACTGAAAATCAGAGGCCCTATCTACAAATGTACACACACACACACACACACACCAAACAACAACGCACACACACACACACGCACGCGCGCGCGCACGCACACACACACACACTGTCCACTGTCGCCCAGATTCATACTTTAGGTTCCATATCTGCACAAGAGGACTGACTGACTGACTGAGTTTGGTTTTACGCCGCTTTTAGCAATATTCCAGCAACATCACGGCGGGGGACACCATAAATGGGCTTCACACATTGCACAAGAGGTGGGGGAGGGTGTTATAATTGACCGTGGTGCATATAGGTCTTACCAAGTTTCTTCAGATAGCAGTCATGGTGTTCCTGCAGCGTGCAGGACTCGGGGCTATCTGCAACAGGAGGTAACGGTCATACAACTCACAGACGATAGTAACGTAGTCATGGCTTAACGTTGCAGTCAGCAATCGAATACTAGCTAAAATTAACATGAAAAGGATAGTAGATGTTGTTTTTGCCCAGCATTCAGCAATATTACAGGTTGGTCAACGTGTTTTGGAAATAGTCAAGACAACACAGATGTTGATACAATGAGAAAATAACAACATAATGTACGATAACACACAGAGGAACATTGTGTATGATTCTATGATTCTACACCTTTCTAATACATGTATGTCTCTTTATGTCTCACTGATCAATAGAGGTCGCAGAGCACCTGATCTTTTATTATCTTATTTGACAAATTTTAATCTATGTGTAACAGAGCTACCTAGGAAATATATTTCCTGTCAGCATAATGCCACCAGCAGGTGCGTGCGTGCTTGTGTGTGCGTGCATGTGTGCGTGCGTGTGTTTAGGATAGGGGTGAGGGGGTGAGATTTGCCGGGTTATCAATGGGACTAGTCATCACTTTATCATCTACACTATTTCACATTTATTAATAGGCAGCACTGTCCAATTATCTACCAGTTCTCACCGATCATGTTTTTATTCCATACCTTCGTTTCGCTGGCAAATCAGATTATTTGTAATTCCTAAAGATAATGTCAATATTGGAGTATTAGTGAAACAGGAAATGTTGAGTGTGATGCTTCACACTTACCTTCTCCCCTCGGCATATAGAAGAGTCTACACCCACAGACTGCATCCAGCTGTTTTGTTAAACATTCCACCTCACAGTTCTCCAGGGAATACTGGGGGGAAGAGGGAGAGATCAGGGGAGCTACATTCCCCGTACGGTTTCGGGAGATTCACAACCTGCAAGATAAGCACCAGCATTAGTCACTGTTGTTCAACACCGATTTTCACGACTTGTAAATGTTCGAGTCTGGACCAGATACACCAGTGGTTGATAGCGTGAGCAACTATGGGACAATCATGCAGGGTTCCTATTCTGACCCGGGTTTCCCTATAACCATGATATCATATAGGATCTTTCAGTCGGTCGGTGAGAGTGAGTGAGTGAGTTGGGTTTTACGCCGCTTTTAGCTATATTCCAGCAATATCACGGCGGGGGGGCACCAGAAATGGGCTTCACACATTGTGCCCCGATGAGTGAACAATAACATTTGTTCATAACACTATTCCAGCTATATGGCGGCGGTCTGTAAATAATAGAGCTAAGACCAGGCAATCCAGTGATCAACAGCATTAGCACCGATCTACGCAATTGGGACACGATGACATGTGTCAGCCAGGTCATCCAGCATGACCACCCGATCCCGTTAGTCGCCTCTTACGACAAGCATGGGTTGGTGAAGACTAATTCTTCAAGGGTTGTCTGCCCACTAAGCGCAAGGTGGGTCGATCGATCCCTAGCCGCGTCATACTAAGAGACCGTAACTAATGGGCCTTTTCTCTTTGTTACCCGGCCTGGTGCTGGGTTAAAACCAGGACTGGTCTGTTCGGAGTCAGCAAACTGTGTCTGAGTGGGCGTATCATTGTCTAACTGGCATCTCAGTAGCCTGGCGCTATAAAACCTGTATGACTAGACAGACTAGTACAAGCAGACATACACACACACAGTTGAATTCACATCGCTGTATAA